>NW_027478774.1:300000-562700 GCF_051014685.1 Ptiloglossa arizonensis | reverse complement strand
ACTTTTCCCGTAGGCCGTTCTAGTTACTCGTTTCGAGCATCAGAACTGCGAAAATTTTGAGTTTCTAAAGCGTTTCTTATCTCCAAACTGCCATATCTCGCGAACGGATTGATCAATCCGCAAAATTTCTGTTGCATTTGAAAGTAGAAACTCGCCCGATTACAACGGTATGCGCACTTTTCCCCTAGGCCGTTCTTGTTATTCGTTTCGAGCATCAGAGCTGCGAAAATTTTGAGTTTCTCAAGCGTTTCTTATCTCCAAACTGCCATATCTCGCGAACGGATTGATCAATCCGCAAAATTTCTGTTGCTTCTGAAAGTAGAAACTCGCCCGATTACAAGGGTATGCGCACTTTTCCCGTAGGCCGTTCTAGTTACTCGTTTCGAGCATCAGAACTGCGGAAATTTTGAGTTTCTCAAGCGTTTCTTATTTCCAAACTGCCATATCTCGCGAACGGATCGATCAATCCGCAAAATTTCTGTTGCATTTGAAAGTAGAAACTCGCCCGATTACAACGGTATGCGCACTTTTCCTCTAGGCCGTTCTAGTTATTCGTTTCGAGCATCAGAGCTGCGAAAATATTGAGTTTCTCAAGCGTTTCTTATCTCCAAACTGCCATATCTCGCGAACGGATTGATCAATCCGCAAAATTTCTGTTGCATCTGAAAGTACAAACTCGCCCGATTACAACGGTATGGGCACTTTTCCCCTAGGCCGTTCTAGTTATTCGAGTCGAGCATCAGAACTGCGAAAATTTTGAGTTTCTCAAGCGTTTCTTACCTCCAAACTGCCATGTCTTGCGAACGGATGGACCAATCCGCAAAGTTTCTGTTGCATCTGAAAGTAGAAACTCGCCCGATTACAACGGTATGCGTAATTTTCCCCTAGGCCGTTCTAGTTACTCGTTTCGAGCATCAGAACTGCGAAAATTTTGAGTTTCTCAAGCGTTTCTTATCTCCAAACTGCCATATCTCGCGAACGGATCGATCAATCCGCAAAATTTCTGTTGCATCTGAAAGTAGAAACACGCCCGATTACAACGGTAGGTGTAGTTTTCCCCTAGGCCGTTCTAGTTATTCGTTTCAAGCATCAGAACAACGAAAATTTTGAGTTTCTCAAGCGTTTCTTACCTCCAAACTGCCATATCTCGCGAATCGATTGACCAATCCGCAAAATTTCTATTGCATCTGAAAGTAGAAACTCGCCCGATTACAACGGTATGCGTACTTTTCCCCTAGGCCATTCTAGTTACTCGTTTCGAGCATCAGAACTGCGAAAATTTTGAGTTTCTCAAGCGTTTCTTATCTCCAAACTGCCATATCTCGCGAACGGATTGATCAATCCGCAAAATTTCTGTTGCATCTGAAAGTAGAAACTCGCCCGATTACAACGGTATGCGTAATTTTCCCCTAGGCCGTTCTAGTTACTCGTTTCGAGCATCAGAACTGCGAAAATTTTGAGTTTCTCAAGCGTTTCTTATCTCCAAACTGCCATATCTCGCGAACGGATTGACCAATCCGCAAAATTTCTGTTGCATCTGAAAGTAGAAACTCGCCCGATTACAACGGTATGCGTACTTTTCCCCTAGGCCGTTCAAGTTACTCGTTTCGAGCATCAGAACTGCGAAAATTTTGAGTTTCTCAAGCGTTTCTTATCTCCAAACTGCCATATCTGGCGAACGGATTGATCAATCCGCAAAATTTCTGTTGCATCTGAAAGTAGAAACTCGCCCGATTACAACGGTATGCGTACTTCTCCCCTAGGCCGTTCTAGTCATTCGTTTCGAGCATCAGAACTGCGAAAATTTTGAGTTTCTCAAGCGTTTCTTATCTCCAAACTGCCATATCTCGCGAACGGATTGACCAATCCGCAAAATTTCTGTTGCATCTGAAAGTAGAAACTCGCCCGATTACAACGGTATGTGTAGTTTTCCCCTAGGCCGTTCTAGTTATTCGTTTCGAGCATCAGAACTGCGAAAATTTTGAGTTTCTCAAGCGTTTCTTATCTCCAAACTGCCATATCTGGCGAACGGATTGATCAATCCGCAAAATTTCTGTTGCATCTGAAAGTAGAAACTCGCCCGATTACAACGGTATGCGTACTTCTCCCCTAGGCCGTTCTAGTCATTCGTTTCGAGCATCAGAACTGCGAAAATTTTGAGTTTCTCAAGCGTTTCTTATCTCCAAACTGCCATATCTCGCGAACGGATTGACCAATCCGCAAAATTTCTGTTGCATCTGAAAGTAGAAACTCGCCCGATTTCAACGGTATGTGTAGTCTTCCCCTAGGCCGTTCCAGTTATTCATTTCGAGCATCAGAACTGCGAAAATTTTGAGTTTCTCAAGCGTTTCTTACGTCCATACTGCCATATCTCGCCAACGGATTGATCAATCCGCAAAATTTCTATTGCATCTGAAAGTAGAAACTCGCCCGATTTCAACGGTATGCGCACTTTTCCCGTAGGCCGTTCTAGTTACTCGTTTCGAGCATCAGAACTGCGAAAATTTTGAGTTTCTAAAGCGTTTCTTATCTCCAAAATGCCATATCTCGCGAACGGATTGATCAATCCGCAAAATTTCTGTTGCATTTGAAAGTAGAAACTCGCCCGATTACAACGGTATGCGCACTTTTCCCCTAGGCCGTTCTAGTTATTCGTTTCGAGCATCAGAGCTGCGAAAATTTTGAGTTTCTCAAGCGTTTCTTATCTCCAAACTGCCATATCTCGCGAACGGATTGATCAATCCGCAAAATTTCTGTTGCATCTGAAAGTAGAAACTCGCCCGATTACAACGGTATGGGCACTTTTCCCCTAGGCCGTTCTAGTTATTCGAGTCGAGCATCAGAACTGCGAAAATTTTGAGTTTCTCAAGCGTTTCTTACCTCCAAACTGCCATATCTTGCGAACGGATGGACCAATCCGCAAAGTTTCTGTTGCATCTGAAAGTAGAAACTCGCCCGATTACAACGGTATGCGTACTTTTCCCCTAGGCCGTTCTAGTTACTCGTTTCGAGCATCAGAACTGCGAAAATTTTGAGTTTCTCAAGCGTTTCTTACCTCCAAACTGCCATGTCTTGCGAACGGATGGACCAATCCGCAAAGTTTCTGTTGCATCTGAAAGTAGAAACTCGCCCGATTACAACGGTATGCGTAATTTTCCCCTAGGCCGTTCTAGTTACTCGTTTCGAGCATCAGAACTGCGAAAATTTTGAGTTTCTCAAGCGTTTCTTATCTCCAAACTGCCATATCTCGCGAACGGATTGACCAATCCGCAAAATTTCTGTTGCATCTGAAAGTAGAAACTCGCCCGATTACAACGGTATGCGTACTTTTCCCCTAGGCCGTTCAAGTTACTCGTTTCGAGCATCAGAACTGCGAAAATTTTGAGTTTCTCAAGCGTTTCTTATCTCCAAACTGCCATATCTGGCGAACGGATTGATCAATCCGCAAAATTTCTGTTGCATCTGAAAGTAGAAACTCGCCCGATTACAACGGTATGCGTACTTCTCCCCTAGGCCGTTCTAGTCATTCGTTTCGAGCATCAGAACTGCGAAAATTTTGAGTTTCTCAAGCGTTTCTTATCTCCAAACTGCCATATCTCGCGAACGGATTGACCAATCCGCAAAATTTCTGTTGCTTCTGAAAGTAGAAACTCGCCCGATTACAACGGTATGTGTAGTTTTCCCCTAGGCCGTTCTAGTTATTCGTTTCGAGCATCAGAACTGCGAAAATTTTGAGTTTCTCAAGCGTTTCTTATCTCCAAACTGCCATATCTGGCGAACGGATTGATCAATCCGCAAAATTTCTGTTGCATCTGAAAGTAGAAACTCGCCCGATTACAACGGTATGCGTACTTCTCCCCTAGGCCGTTCTAGTCATTCGTTTCGAGCATCAGAACTGCGAAAATTTTGAGTTTCTCAAGCGTTTCTTATCTCCAAACTGCCATATCTCGCGAACGGATTGACCAATCCGCAAAATTTCTGTTGCATCTGAAAGTAGAAACTCGCCCGATTTCAACGGTATGTGTAGTCTTCCCCTAGGCCGTTCCAGTTATTCATTTCGAGCATCAGAACTGCGAAAATTTTGAGTTTCTCAAGCGTTTCTTACGTCCATACAGCCATATCTCGCCAACGGATTGATCAATCCGCAAAATTTCTATTGCATCTGAAAGTAGAAACTCGCCCGATTTCAACGGTATGCGCACTTTTCCCGTAGGCCGTTCTAGTTACTCGTTTCGAGCATCAGAACTGCGAAAATTTTGAGTTTCTAAAGCGTTTCTTATCTCCAAAATGCCATATCTCGCGAACGGATTGATCAATCCGCAAAATTTCTGTTGCATTTGAAAGTAGAAACTCGCCCGATTACAACCGTATGCGCACTTTTCCCCTAGGCCGTTCTAGTTATTCGTTTCGAGCATCAGAGCTGCGAAAATTTTGAGTTTCTCAAGCGTTTCTTATCTCCAAACTGCCATATCTCGCGAACGGATTGATCAATCCGCAAAATTTCTGTTGCATCTGAAAGTAGAAACTCGCCCGATTACAACGGTATGGGCACTTTTCCCCTAGGCCGTTCTAGTTATTCGAGTCGAGCTTCAGAACTGCGAAAATTTTGAGTTTCTCAAGCGTTTCTTACCTCCAAACTGCCATATCTTGCGAACGGATGGACCAATCCGCAAAGTTTCTGTTGCATCTGAAAGTAGAAACTCGCCCGATTACAACGGTATGCGTACTT
This sequence comes from Ptiloglossa arizonensis, assembly GCF_051014685.1. Taxonomy (NCBI): domain Eukaryota; kingdom Metazoa; phylum Arthropoda; class Insecta; order Hymenoptera; family Colletidae; genus Ptiloglossa; species Ptiloglossa arizonensis. The sequence goes on along the minus strand of NW_027478774.1, from coordinate 557,971 downwards.
TTCCCCTAGGCCGTTCTAGTTACTCGTTTCGAGCATCAGAACTGCGAAAATTTTGAGTTTCTCAAGCGTTTCTTATCTCCAAACTGCCATATCTCGCGAACGGATCGATCAATCCGCAAAATTTCTGTTGCATCTGAAAGTAGAAACTCGCCCGATTACAACGGTAGGTGTAGTTTTCCCCTAGGCCGTTCTAGTTATTCGTTTCGAGCATCAGAACTGCGAAAATTTTGAGTTTCTCAAGCGATTCTTACCTCCAAACTGCCATATCTCGCGAATGGATTGACCAATCCGCAAAATTTCTGTTGCTTCTGAAAGTATAAACTCTCCCGATTACAAGGGTATGCGCACTTTTCCCGTAGGCCGTTCTAGTTACTCGTTTCGAGCATCAGAACTGCGGAAATTTTGAGTTTCTAAAGCGTTTCTTATCTCCAAACTGCCATATCTCGCGAACGGATTGATCAATCCGCAAAATTTCTGTTGCATTTGAAAGTAGAAACTCGCCCGATTACAACGGTATGCGCACTTTTCCTCTAGGCCGTTCTAGTTATTCGTTTCGAGCATCAGAGCTGCGAAAATATTGAGTTTCTCAAGCGTTTCTTATCTCCAAACTGCCATATCTCGCGAACGGATTGATCAATCCGCAAAATTTCTGTTGCATCTGAAAGTACAAACTCGCCCGATTACAACGGTATGGGCACTTTTCCCCTAGGCCGTTCTAGTTATTCGAGTCGAGCATCAGAACTGCGAAAATTTTGAGTTTCTCAAGCGTTTCTTATCTCCAAACTGCCATATCTCGCGAACGGATTGACCAATCCGCAAAATTTCTGTTGCATCTGAAAGTAGAAACTCGCCCGATTACAACGGTATGCGTAATTTTCCCCTAGGCCGTTCTAGTTACTCGTTTCGAGCATCAGAACTGCGAAAATTTTGAGTTTCTTATCTCCAAACTGCCATATCTCGCGAACGGATCGATCAATCCGCAAAATTTCTGTTGCATCTGAAAGTAGAAACTCGCCCGATTACAACGGTAGGTGTAGTTTTCCCCTAGGCCGTTCTAGTTATTCGTTTCAAGCATCGGAACTGCGAAAATTTTGAGTTTCTCAAGCGTTTCTTACCTCCAAACTGCCATATCTCGCGAATGGATTGACCAATCCGCAAAATTTCTGTTGCATCTGAAAGTAGAAACTCGCCCGATTACAACGGTATGCGTACTTTTCCCCTAGGCCATTCTAGTTACTCGTTTCGAGCATCAGAACTGCGAAAATTTTGAGTTTCTCAAGCGTTTCTTATCTCCAAACTGCCATATCTCGCGAACGGATTGATCAATCCGCAAAATTTCTGTTGCATCTGAAAGTAGAAACTCGCCCGATTACAACGGTATGCGCACTTTTCCACTAGGCCGTTCTAGTTATTCGTTTCGAGCATCAGAACTGCGAAAATTTTGAGTTTCTCAAGCGTTTTTTACTTCCAAACTGCCATATCTCGCGAACGGATTGAACAATCCGCAAAATTTCTGTTGCATCTGAAAGTAGAAACTCGCCCGATTACAACGGTATGTGTAGTTTTCCCCTAGGCCGTTCTAGTTATTCGTTTCGAGCATCAGAAGTGCGAAAATTTTGTGTTTCTCAAGCGTTTCTTACCTCCAAACTGCCATATCTCGCGAACGGATTGACCAATCCGCAAAATTTCTGTTGCATCTGATAGTAGAAACTCTCCCGATTACATCGGTATGTGTAGTTTTCCCCTAGGCCGTTCCAGTTATTCGTTTCGAGCATCAGAACTGCGAAAATTTTGAGTTTCTCAAGCGTTTCTTACCTCCAAACTGCCATGTCTTGCGAACGGATGGACCAATCCGCAAAGTTTCTGTTGCATCTGAAAGTAGAAACTCGCCCGATTACAACGGTATGCGTAATTTCCCCCTAGGCCGTTCTAGTTACTCGTTTCGAGCATCAGAACTGCGAAAATTTTGAGTTTCTCAAGCGTTTCTTATCTCCAAACTGCCATATCTCGCGAACGGATTGACCAATCCGCAAAATTTCTGTTGCATCTGAAAGTAGAAACTCGCCCGATTACAACGGTATGCGTACTTTTCCCCTAGGCCGTTCAAGTTACTCGTTTCGAGCATCAGAACTGCGAAAATTTTGAGTTTCTCAAGCGTTTCTTATCTCCAAACTGCCATATCTGGCGAACGGATTGATCAATCCGCAAAATATCTGTTGCATCTGAAAGTAGAAACTCGCCCGATTACAACGGTATGCGTACTTCTCCCCTAGGCCGTTCTAGTCATTCGTTTCGAGCATCAGAACTGCGAAAATTTTGAGTTTCTCAAGCGTTTCTTATCTCCAAACTACCATATCTCGCGAACGGATTGACCAATCCGCAAAATTTCTGTTGCATCTGAAAGTAGAAACTCGCCCGATTACAACGGTATGTGTAGTTTTCCCCTAGGCCGTTCTAGTTATTCGTTTCGAGCATCAGAACTGCGAAAATTTTGAGTTTCTCAAGCGTTTCTTATCTCCAAACTGCCATATCTGGCGAACGGATTGATCAATCCGCAAAATTTCTGTTGCATCTGAAAGTAGAAACTCGCCCGATTACAACGGTATGCGTACTTCTCCCCTAGGCCGTTCTAGTCATTCGTTTCGAGCATCAGAACTGCGAAAATTTTGAGTTTCTCAAGCGTTTCTTATCTCCAAACTGCCATATCTCGCGAACGGATTGACCAATCCGCAAAATTTCTGTTGCATCTGAAAGTAGAAACTCGCCCGATTTCAACGGTATGTGTAGTCTTCCCCTAGGCCGTTCCAGTTATTCATTTCGAGCATCAGAACTGCGAAAATTTTGAGTTTCTCAAGCGTTTCTTACGTCCATACTGCCATATCTCGCCAACGGATTGATCAATCCGCAAAATTTCTATTGCATCTGAAAGTAGAAACTCGCCCGATTTCAACGGTATGCGCACTTTTCCCTTAGGCGGTTCTAGTTATTCGTTTCGAGCATCAGAACTGCGAAAATTTTGAGTTTCTCAAGCGTTTCTAACCTCCAAGCTGCCATATCTCGCGAACGGATTTACCAATCCGCAAAATTTCTGTTGCATCTGAAAGTAGAAACTCGCCCGATTACAACGGTATGCGTACTTTTCCCCTAGGCCGTTCAAGTTACTCGTTTTGAGCATCAGAACTGCGAAAATTTTGAGTTTCTCAAGCGTTTCTTATCTCCAAACTGCCATATCTGGCGAACGGATTGATCAATCCGCAAAATTTCTGTTGCATCTGAAAGTAGAAACTCGCCCGATTACAACGGTATGCGTACTTCTCCCCTAGGCCGTTCTAGTCATTCGTTTCGAGCATCAGAACTGCGAAAATTTTGAGTTTCTCAAGCGTTTCTTATCTCCAAACTGCCATATCTCGCGAACGGATTGACCAATCCGCAAAATTTCTGTTGCATCTGAAAGTAGAAACTCGCCCGATTACAACGGTATGTGTAGTTTTCCCCTAGGCCGTTCTAGTTATTCGTTTCGAGCATCAGAACTGCGAAAATTTTGAGTTTCTCAAGCGTTTCTTATCTCCAAACAGCCATATCTGGCGAACGGATTGATAAATCCGCAAAATTTCTGTTGCATCTGAAAGTAGAAACTCGCCCGATTACAACGGTATGCGTACTTCTCCCCTAGGCCGTTCTAGTCATTCGTTTCGAGCATCAGAACTGCGAAAATTTTGAGTTTCTCAAGCGTTTCTTATCTCCAAACTGCCATATCTCGCGAACGGATTGACCAATCCGCAAAATTTCTGTTGCATCTGAAAGTAGAAACTCGCCCGATTTCAACGGTATGTGTAGTCTTCCCCTAGGCCGTTCCAGTTATTCATTTCGAGCATCAGAACTGCGAAAATTTTGAGTTTCTCAAGCGTTTCTTACGTCCATACTGCCATATCTCGCCAACGGATTGATCAATCCGCAAAATTTCTGTTGCATCTGAAAGTAGAAACTCGCCCGATTTCAACGGTATGCGCACTTTTCCCTTAGGCGGTTCTAGTTATTCGTTTCGAGCATCAGAACTGCGAAAATTTTGAGTTTCTCAAGCGTTTCTAACCTCCAAACTGCCATATCTCGCGAACGGATTGACCAATCCGCAAAATTTCTGTTGCATCTGAAAGTAGAAACTCGCCCGATTACAACGGTATGCGCACTTTTCCCCTAGGCCGTTCTAGTTATTCGTTTCGAGCATCAGAACGGCGAAAATTTTGAGTTTCTCAAGCGTTTCTTACATCCAAACTGCCATATCTCGCGAACGGATTGTCCAATCCGCAAAATTTCTGTTGCATCTGAAAGTAGAAACTCGCCCGATTACAACGGTATGCGTAATTTTCCCCTAGGCCGTTCTAGTTACTCGTTTCGAGCATCAGAACTGCGAAAATTTTGAGTTTCTCAAGCGTTTCTTATCTCCAAACTGCCATATCTCGCGAACGGATTGACCAATCCGCAAAATTTCTGTTGCATCTGAAAGTAGAAACTCGCCCGATTACAACGGTATGCGTACTTTTCCCCTAGGCCGTTCAAGTTACTCGTTTCGAGCATCAGAACTGCGAAAATTTTGAGTTTCTCAAGCGTTTCTTATCTCCAAACTGCCATATCTGGCGAACGGATTGATCAATCCGCAAAATTTCTGTTGCATCTGAAAGTAGAAACTCGCCCGATTACAACGGTATGCGTACTTCTCCCCTAGGCCGTTCTAGTCATTCGTTTCGAGCATCAGAACTGCGAAAATTTTGAGTTTCTCAAGCGTTTCTTATCTCCAAACTGCCATATCTCGCGAACGGATTGACCAATCCGCAAAATTTCTGTTGCTTCTGAAAGTAGAAACTCGCCCGATTACAACGGTATGTGTAGTTTTCCCCTAGGCCGTTCTAGTTATTCGTTTCGAGCATCAGAACTGCGAAAATTTTGAGTTTCTCAAGCGTTTCTTATCTCCAAACTGCCATATCTGGCGAACGGATTGATCAATCCGCAAAATTTCTGTTGCATCTGAAAGTAGAAACTCGCCCGATTACAACGGTATGCGTACTTCTCCCCTAGGCAGTTCTAGTCATTCGTTTCGAGCATCAGAACTGCGAAAATTTTGAGTTTCTCAAGCGTTTCTTATCTCCAAACTGCCATATCTCGCGAACGGATTGACCAATCCGCAAAATTTCTGTTGCATCTGAAAGTAGAAACTCGCCCGATTTCAACGGTATGTGTAGTCTTCCCCTAGGCCGTTCCAGTTATTCATTTCGAGCATCAGAACTGCGAAAATTTTGAGTTTCTCAAGCGTTTCTTACGTCCATACAGCCATATCTCGCCAACGGATTGATCAATCCGCAAAATTTCTATTGCATCTGAAAGTAGAAACTCGCCCGATTTCAACGGTATGCGCACTTTTCCCGTAGGCCGTTCTAGTTACTCGTTTCGAGCATCAGAACTGCGAAAATTTTGAGTTTCTAAAGCGTTTCTTATCTCCAAAATGCCATATCTCGCGAACGGATTGATCAATCCGCAAAATTTCTGTTGCATTTGAAAGTAGAAACTCGCCCGATTACAACGGTATGCGCACTTTTCCCCTAGGCCGTTCTAGTTATTCGTTTCGAGCATCAGAGCTGCGAAAATTTTGAGTTTCTCAAGCGTTTCTTATCTCCAAACTGCCATATCTCGCGAACGGATTGATCAATCCGCAAAATTTCTGTTGCATCTGAAAGTAGAAACTCGCCCGATTACAACGGTATGGGCACTTTTCCCCTAGGCCGTTCTAGTTATTCGAGTCGAGCATCAGAACTGCGAAAATTTTGAGTTTCTCAAGCGTTTCTTACCTCCAAACTGCCATATCTTGCGAACGGATGGACCAATCCGCAAAGTTTCTGTTGCATCTGAAAGTAGAAACTCGCCCGATTACAACGGTATGCGTACTTTTCCCCTAGGCCGTTCTAGTTACTCGTTTCGAGCATCAGAACTGCGAAAATTTTGAGTTTCTCAAGCGTTTCTTATCTCCAAACTGCCATATCTCGCGAACGGATCGATCAATCCGCAAAATTTCTGTTGCATCTGAAAGTAGAAACTCGCCCGATTACAACGGTAGGTGTAGTTTTCCCCTAGGCCGTTCTAGTTATTCGTTTCGAGCATCAGAACTGCGAAAATTTTGAGTTTCTCAAGCGATTCTTACCTCCAAACTGCCATATCTCGCGAATGGATTGACCAATCCGCAAAATTTCTGTTGCTTCTGAAAGTATAAACTCTCCCGATTACAAGGGTATGCGCACTTTTCCCGTAGGCCGTTCTAGTTACTCGTTTCGAGCATCAGAACTGCGGAAATTTTGAGTTTCTAAAGCGTTTCTTATCTCCAAACTGCCATATCTCGCGAACGGATTGATCAATCCGCAAAATTTCTGTTGCATTTGAAAGTAGAAACTCGCCCGATTACAACGGTATGCGCACTTTTCCTCTAGGCCGTTCTAGTTATTCGTTTCGAGCATCAGAGCTGCGAAAATATTGAGTTTCTCAAGCGTTTCTTATCTCCAAACTGCCATATCTCGCGAACGGATTGATCAATCCGCAAAATTTCTGTTGCATCTGAAAGTACAAACTCGCCCGATTACAACGGTATGGGCACTTTTCCCCTAGGCCGTTCTAGTTATTCGAGTCGAGCATCAGAACTGCGAAAATTTTGAGTTTCTCAAGCGTTTCTTATCTCCAAACTGCCATATCTCGCGAACGGATTGACCAATCCGCAAAATTTCTGTTGCATCTGAAAATAGAAACTCGCCCGATTACAACGGTATGCGTAATTTTCCCCTAGGCCGTTCTAGTTACTCGTTTCGAGCATCAGAACTGCGAAAATTTTGAGTTTCTCAAGCGTTTCTTATCTCCAAACTGCCATATCTCGCGAACGGATCGATCAATCCGCAAAATTTCTGTTGCATCTGAAAGTAGAAACTCGCCCGATTACAACGGTAGGTGTAGTTTTCCCCTAGGCCGTTCTAGTTATTCGTTTCAAGCATCGGAACTGCGAAAATTTTGAGTTTCTCAAGCGTTTCTTACCTCCAAACTGCCATATCTCGCGAATGGATTGACCAATCCGCAAAATTTCTGTTGCATCTGAAAGTAGAAACTCGCCCGATTACAACGGTATGCGTACTTTTCCCCTAGGCCATTCTAGTTACTCGTTTCGAGCATCAGAACTGCGAAAATTTTGAGTTTCTCAAGCGTTTCTTATCTCCAAACTGCCATATCTCGCGAACGGATTGATCAATCCGCAAAATTTCTGTTGCATCTGAAAGTAGAAACTCGCCCGATTACAACGGTATGCGCACTTTTCCACTAGGCCGTTCTAGTTATTCGTTTCGAGCATCAGAACTGCGAAAATTTTGAGTTTCTCAAGCGTTTTTTACTTCCAAACTGCCATATCTCGCGAACGGATTGATCAATCCGCAAAATTTCTGTTGCATCTGAAAGTAGAAACTCGCCCGATTACAACGGTATGTGTAGTTTTCCCCTAGGCCGTTCTAGTTATTCGTTTCGAGCATCAGAAGTGCGAAAATTTTGTGTTTCTCAAGCGTTTCTTACCTCCAAACTGCCATATCTCGCGAACGGATTGACCAATCCGCAAAATTTCTGTTGCATCTGATAGTAGAAACTCTCCCGATTACATCGGTATGTGTAGTTTTCCCCTAGGCCGTTCCAGTTATTCGTTTCGAGCATCAGAACTGCGAAAATTTTGAGTTTCTCAAGCGTTTCTTACCTCCAAACTGCCATGTCTTGCGAACGGATGGACCAATCCGCAAAGTTTCTGTTGCATCTGAAAGTAGAAACTCGCCCGATTACAACGGTATGCGTAATTTCCCCCTAGGCCGTTCTAGTTACTCGTTTCGAGCATCAGAACTGCGAAAATTTTGAGTTTCTCAAGCGTTTCTTATCTCCAAACTGCCATATCTCGCGAACGGATTGACCAATCCGCAAAATTTCTGTTGCATCTGAAAGTAGAAACTCGCCCGATTACAACGGTATGCGTACTTTTCCCCTAGGCCGTTCAAGTTACTCGTTTCGAGCATCAGAACTGCGAAAATTTTGAGTTTCTCAAGCGTTTCTTATCTCCAAACTGCCATATCTGGCGAACGGATTGATCAATCCGCAAAATATCTGTTGCATCTGAAAGTAGAAACTCGCCCGATTACAACGGTATGCGTACTTCTCCCCTAGGCCGTTCTAGTCATTCGTTTCGAGCATCAGAACTGCGAAAATTTTGAGTTTCTCAAGCGTTTCTTATCTCCAAACTACCATATCTCGCGAACGGATTGACCAATCCGCAAAATTTCTGTTGCATCTGAAAGTAGAAACTCGCCCGATTACAACGGTATGTGTAGTTTTCCCCTAGGCCGTTCTAGTTATTCGTTTCGAGCATCAGAACTGCGAAAATTTTGAGTTTCTCAAGCGTTTCTTATCTCCAAACTGCCATATCTGGCGAACGGATTGATCAATCCGCAAAATTTCTGTTGCATCTGAAAGTAGAAACTCGCCCGATTACAACGGTATGCGTACTTCTCCCCTAGGCCGTTCTAGTCATTCGTTTCGAGCATCAGAACTGCGAAAATTTTGAGTTTCTCAAGCGTTTCTTATCTCCAAACTGCCATATCTCGCGAACGGATTGACCAATCCGCAAAATTTCTGTTGCATCTGAAAGTAGAAACTCGCCCGATTTCAACGGTATGTGTAGTCTTCCCCTAGGCCGTTCCAGTTATTCATTTCGAGCATCAGAACTGCGAAAATTTTGAGTTTCTCAAGCGTTTCTTACGTCCATACTGCCATATCTCGCCAACGGATTGATCAATCCGCAAAATTTCTATTGCATCTGAAAGTAGAAACTCGCCCGATTTCAACGGTATGCGCACTTTTCCCTTAGGCGGTTCTAGTTATTCGTTTCGAGCATCAGAACTGCGAAAATTTTGAGTTTCTCAAGCGTTTCTAACCTCCAAGCTGCCATATCTCGCGAACGGATTTACCAATCCGCAAAATTTCTGTTGCATCTGAAAGTAGAAACTCGCCCGATTACAACGGTATGCGTACTTTTCCCCTAGGCCGTTCAAGTTACTCGTTTTGAGCATCAGAACTGCGAAAATTTTGAGTTTCTCAAGCGTTTCTTATCTCCAAACTGCCATATCTGGCGAACGGATTGATCAATCCGCAAAATTTCTGTTGCATCTGAAAGTAGAAACTCGCCCGATTACAACGGTATGCGTACTTCTCCCCTAGGCCGTTCTAGTCATTCGTTTCGAGCATCAGAACTGCGAAAATTTTGAGTTTCTCAAGCGTTTCTTATCTCCAAACTGCCATATCTCGCGAACGGATTGACCAATCCGCAAAATTTCTGTTGCATCTGAAAGTAGAAACTCGCCCGATTACAACGGTATGTGTAGTTTTCCCCTAGGCCGTTCTAGTTATTCGTTTCGAGCATCAGAACTGCGAAAATTTTGAGTTTCTCAAGCGTTTCTTATCTCCAAACAGCCATATCTGGCGAACGGATTGATAAATCCGCAAAATTTCTGTTGCATCTGAAAGTAGAAACTCGCCCGATTACAACGGTATGCGTACTTCTCCCCTAGGCCGTTCTAGTCATTCGTTTCGAGCATCAGAACTGCGAAAATTTTGAGTTTCTCAAGCGTTTCTTATCTCCAAACTGCCATATCTCGCGAACGGATTGACCAATCCGCAAAATTTCTGTTGCATCTGAAAGTAGAAACTCGCCCGATTACAACGGTATGCGCACTTTTCCCCTAGGCCGTTCTAGTTATTCGTTTCGAGCATCAGAACGGCGAAAATTTTGAGTTTCTCAAGCGTTTCTTACATCCAAACTGCCATATCTCGCGAACGGATTGTCCAATCCGCAAAATTTCTGTTGCATCTGAAAGTAGAAATTCGCCCGATTACAACGGTATGCGCACTTTTCCACTAGGCCGTTCTAGTTATTCGTTTCGAGCATCAGAACTGCGAAAATTTTGAGTTTCTCAAGCGTTTTTTACCTCCAAACTGCCATATCTCGCGAACGGATTGATCAATCCGCAAAATTTCTGTTGCATCTGAAAGTAGAAACACGCCCGATTACAACGGTAGGTGTAGTTTTCCCCTAGGCCGTTCTAGTTATTCGTTTCGAGCATCAGAAGTGCGAAAATTTTGTGTTTCTCAAGCGTTTCTTACCTCCAAACTGCCATATCTCGCGAACGGATTGACCAATCCGCAAAATTTCTGTTGCATCTGATAGTAGAAACTCTCCCGATTACATCGGTATGTGTAGTTTTCCCCTAGGCCGTTCCAGTTATTCGTTTCGAGCATCAGAACTGCGAAAATTTTGAGTTTCTCAAGCGTTTCTTACCTCCAAACTGCCATGTCTTGCGAACGGATGGACCAATCCGCAAAGTTTCTGTTGCATCTGAAAGTAGAAACTCGCCCGATTACAACGGTATGCGTAATTTTCCCCTAGGCCGTTCTAGTTACTCGTTTCGAGCATCAGAACTGCGAAAATTTTGAGTTTCTCAAGCGTTTCTTATCTCCAAACTGCCATATCTCGCGAACGGATTGACCAATCCGCAAAATTTCTGTTGCATCTGAAAGTAGAAACTCGCCCGATTACAACGGTATGCGTACTTTTCCCCTAGGCCGTTCAAGTTACTCGTTTCGAGCATCAGAACTGCGAAAATTTTGAGTTTCTCAAGCGTTTCTTATCTCCAAACTGCCATATCTGGCGAACGGATTGATCAATCCGCAAAATTTCTGTTGCATCTGAAAGTAGAAACTCGCCCGATTACAACGGTATGCGTACTTCTCCCCTAGGCCGTTCTAGTCATTCGTTTCGAGCATCAGAACTGCAAAAAATTTTGAGTTTCTCAAGCGTTTCTTATCTCCAAACTGCCATATCTCGCGAACGGATTGACCAATCCGCAAAATTTCTGTTGCATCTGAAAGTAGAAACTCGCCCGATTACAACGGTATGTGTAGTTTTCCCCTAGGCCGTTCTAGTTATTCGTTTCGAGCATCAGAACTGCGAAAATTTTGAGTTTCTCAAGCGTTTCTTATCTCCAAACTGCCATATCTGGCGAACGGATTGATCAATCCGCAAAATTTCTGTTGCATCTGAAAGTAGAAACTCGCCCGATTACAACGGTATGCGTACTTCTCCCCTAGGCCGTTCTAGTCATTCGTTTCGAGCATCAGAACTGCGAAAATTTTGAGTTTCTCAAGCGTTTCTTACGACCATACTGCCATATCTCGCCAACGGATTGATCAATCCGCAAAATTTCTATTGCATCTGAAAGTAGAAACTCGCCCGATTTCAACGGTATGCGCACTTTTCCCGTAGGCCGTTCTAGTTACTCGTTTCGAGCATCAGAACTGCGAAAATTTTGAGTTTCTAAAGCGTTTCTTATCTCCAAAATGCCATATCTCGCGAACGGATTGATCAATCCGCAAAATTTCTGTTGCATTTGAAAGTAGAAACTCGCCCGATTACAACGGTATGCGCACTTTTCCCCTAGGCCGTTCTAGTTATTCGTTTCGAGCATCAGAGCTGCGAAAATTTTGAGTTTCTCAAGCGTTTCTTATCTCCAAACTGCCATATCTCGCGAACGGATTGATCAATCCGCAAAATTTCTGTTGCATCTGAAAGTAGAAACTCGCCCGATTACAACGGTATGGGCACTTTTCCCCTAGGCCGTTCTAGTTATTCGAGTCGAGCATCAGAACTGCGAAAATTTTGAGTTTCTCAAGCGTTTCTTACCTCCAAACTGCCATATCTTGCGAACGGATGGACCAATCCGCAAAGTTTCTGTTGCATCTGAAAGTAGAAACTCGCCCGATTACAACGGTATGCGTACTTTTCCCCTAGGCCGTTCTAGTTACTCGTTTCGAGCATCAGAACTGCGAAAATTTTGAGTTTCTCAAGCGTTTCTTATCTCCAAACTGCCATATCTCGCGAACGGATCGATCAATCCGCAAAATTTCTGTTGCATCTGAAAGTAGAAACTCGCCCGATTACAACGGTAGGTGTAGTTTTCCCCTAGGCCGTTCTAGTTATTCGTTTCGAGCATCAGAACTGCGAAAATTTTGAGTTTCTCAAGCGATTCTTACCTCCAAACTGCCATATCTCGCGAATGGATTGACCAATCCGCAAAATTTCTGTTGCTTCTGAAAGTATAAACTCTCCCGATTACAAGGGTATGCGCACTTTTCCCGTAGGCCGTTCTAGTTACTCGTTTCGAGCATCAGAACTGCGGAAATTTTGAGTTTCTAAAGCGTTTCTTATCTCCAAACTGCCATATCTCGCGAACGGATTGATCAATCCGCAAAATTTCTGTTGCATTTGAAAGTAGAAACTCGCCCGATTACAACGGTATGCGCACTTTTCCTCTAGGCCGTTCTAGTTATTCGTTTCGAGCATCAGAGCTGCGAAAATATTGAGTTTCTCAAGCGTTTCTTATCTCCAAACTGCCATATCTCGCGAACGGATTGATCAATCCGCAAAATTTCTGTTGCATCTGAAAGTACAAACTCGCCCGATTACAACGGTATGGGCACTTTTCCCCTAGGCCGTTCTAGTTATTCGAGTCGAGCATCAGAACTGCGAAAATTTTGAGTTTCTCAAGCGTTTCTTACCTCCAAACTGCCATGTCTTGCGAACGGATGGACCAATCCGCAAAGTTTCTGTTGCATCTGAAAGTAGAAACTCGCCCGATTACAACGGTATGCGTAATTTTCCCCTAGGCCGTTCTAGTTACTCGTTTCGAGCATCAGAACTGCGAAAATTTTGAGTTTCTCAAGCGTTTCTTATCTCCAAACTGCCATATCTCGCGAACGGATCGATCAATCCGCAAAATTTCTGTTGCATCTGAAAGTAGAAACTCGCCCGATTACAACGGTAGGTGTAGTTTTCCCCTAGGCCGTTCTAGTTATTCGTTTCAAGCATCGGAACTGCGAAAATTTTGAGTTTCTCAAGCGTTTCTTACCTCCAAACTGCCATATCTCGCGAATGGATTGACCAATCCGCAAAATTTCTGTTGCATCTGAAAGTAGAAACTCGCCCGATTACAACGGTATGCGTACTTTTCCCCTAGGCCATTCTAGTTACTCGTTTCGAGCATCAGAACTGCGAAAATTTTGAGTTTCTCAAGCGTTTCTTATCTCCAAACTGCCATATCTCGCGAACGGATTGATCAATCCGCAAAATTTCTGTTGCATCTGAAAGTAGAAACTCGCCCGATTACAACGGTATGGGCACTTTTCCCCTAGGCCGTTCTCATCATTCGTGTCGAGCATCAGAACTGCGAAAATTTTGAGTTTCTCAAGCGTTTCTTACCTCCAAACTGCCATATCTTGCGAACGGATTGATCAATCCGCAAAATTTCTGTTGCATCTGAAAGTAGAAACTCGCCCGATTACAAGGGTATGCGCACTTTTCCCGTAGGCCGTTCTAGTTACTCGTTTCGAGCATCAGAACTGCGAAAATTTTGAGTTTCTCAAGCGTTTCTTATCTCCAAACTGCCATATCTCGCGAACGGATTGATCAATCCGCAAAATTTCTGTTGCATCTGAAAGTAGAAACTCGCCCGATTACAACGGTATGGGCACTTTTCCCCTAGGCCGTTCTCATCATTCGTGTCGAGCATCAGAACTGCGAAAATTTTGAGTTTCTCAAGCGTTTCTTACCTCCAAACTGCCATGTCTTGCGAACGGATGGACCAATCCGCAAAGTTTCTGTTGCATCTGAAAGTAGAAACTCGCCCGATTACAACGGTATGCGTAATTTCCCCCTAGGCCGTTCTAGTTACTCGTTTCGAGCATCAGAACTGCGAAAATTTTGAGTTTCTCAAGCGTTTCTTATCTCCAAACTGCCATATCTCGCGAACGGATTGACCAATCCGCAAAATTTCTGTTGCATCTGAAAGTAGAAACTCGCCCGATTACAACGGTATGCGTACTTTTCCCCTAGGCCGTTCAAGTTACTCGTTTCGAGCATCAGAACTGCGAAAATTTTGAGTTTCTCAAGCGTTTCTTATCTCCAAACTGCCATATCTGGCGAACGGATTGATCAATCCGCAAAATATCTGTTGCATCTGAAAGTAGAAACTCGCCCGATTACAACGGTATGCGTACTTCTCCCCTAGGCCGTTCTAGTCATTCGTTTCGAGCATCAGAACTGCGAAAATTTTGAGTTTCTCAAGCGTTTCTTATTTCCAAACTGCCATATCTCGCGAACGGATTGACCAATCCGCAAAATTTCTGTTGCATCTGAAAGTAGAAACTCGCCCGATTACAACGGTATGTGTAGTTTTCCCCTAGGCCGTTCTAGTTATTCGTTTCGAGCATCAGAACTGCGAAAATTTTGAGTTTCTCAAGCGTTTCTTATCTCCAAACTGCCATATCTGGCGAACGGATTGATCAATCCGCAAAATTTCTGTTGCATCTGAAAGTAGAAACTCGCCCGATTACAACGGTATGCGTACTTCTCCCCTAGGCCGTTCTAGTCATTCGTTTCGAGCATCAGAACTGCGAAAATTTTGAGTTTCTCAAGCGTTTCTTATCTCCAAACTGCCATATCTCGCGAACGGATTGACCAATCCGCAAAATTTCTGTTGCATCTGAAAGTAGAAACTCGCCCGATTTCAACGGTATGTGTAGTCTTCCCCTAGGCCGTTCCAGTTATTCATTTCGAGCATCAGAACTGCGAAAATTTTGAGTTTCTCAAGCGTTTCTTACGTCCATACTGCCATATCTCGCCAACGGATTGATCAATCCGCAAAATTTCTATTGCATCTGAAAGTAGAAACTCGCCCGATTTCAACGGTATGCGCACTTTTCCCTTAGGCGGTTCTAGTTATTCGTTTCGAGCATCAGAACTGCGAAAATTTTGAGTTTCTCAAGCGTTTCTAACCTCCAAGCTGCCATATCTCGCGAACGGATTGACCAATCCGCAAAATTTCTGTTGCATCTGAAAGTAGAAACTCGCCCGATTACAACGGTATGCGTACTTTTGCCCTAGGCCGTTCAAGTTACTCGTTTCGAGCATCAGAACTGCGAAAATTTTGAGTTTCTCAAGCGTTTCTTATCTCCAAACTGCCATATCTGGCGAACGGATTGATCAATCCGCAAAATTTCTGTTGCATCTGAAAGTAGAAACTCGCCCGATTACAACGGTATGCGTACTTCTCCCCTAGGCCGTTCTAGTCATTCGTTTCGAGCATCAGAACTGCGAAAATTTTGAGTTTCTCAAGCGTTTCTTATCTCCAAACTGCCATATCTCGCGAACGGATTGACCAATCCGCAAAATTTCTGTTGCATCTGAAAGTAGAAACTCGCCCGATTACAACGGTATGTGTAGTTTTCCTCTAGGCCGTTCTAGTTATTCGTTTCGAGCATCAGAACTGCGAAAATTTTGAGTTTCTCAAGCGTTTCTTATCTCCAAACTGCCATATCTGGCGAACGGATTGATCAATCCGCAAAATTTCTGTTGCATCTGAAAGTAGAAACTCGCCCGATTACAACGGTATGCGTACTTCTCCCCTAGGCCGTTCTAGTCATTCGTTTCGAGCATCAGAACTGCGAAAATTTTGAGTTTCTCAAGCGTTTCTTATCTCCAAACTGCCATATCTCGCGAACGGATTGACCAATTCGCAAAATTTCTGTTGCATCTGAAAGTAGAAACTCGCCCGATTTCAACGGTATGTGTAGTCTTCCCCTAGGCCGTTCCAGTTATTCATTTCGAGCATCAGAACTGCGAAAATTTTGAGTTTCTCAAGCGTTTCTTACGTCCATACTGCCATATCTCGCCAACGGATTGATCAATCCGCAAAATTTCTGTTGCATCTGAAAGTAGAAACTCGCCCGATTTCAACGGTATGCGCACTTTTCCCTTAGGCGGTTCTAGTTATTCGTTTCGAGCATCAGAACTGCGAAAATTTTGAGTTTCTCAAGCGTTTCTTACCTCCAAACTGCCATGTCTTGCGAACGGGTGGACCAATCCGCAAAGTTTCTGTTGCATCTGAAAGTAGAAACTCGCCCGATTACAACGGTATGCGTAATTTTCCCCTAGGCCGTTCTAGTTACTCGTTTCGAGCATCAGAACTGCGAAAATTTTGAGTTTCTCAAGCGTTTCTTATCTCCAAACTGCCATATCTCGCGAACGGATTGACCAATCCGCAAAATTTCTGTTGCATCTGAAAGTAGAAACTCGCCCGATTACAACGGTATGCGCACTTTTCCCCTAGGCCGTTCTAGTTATTCGTTTCGAGCATCAGAACGGCGAAAATTTTGAGTTTCTCAAGCGTTTCTTACATCCAAACTGCCATATCTCGCGAACGGATTGACCGATCCGCAAAATTTCTGTTGCATCTGAAAGTAGAAGCTCGCCCTATTACAACGGTATGTGTAGTTTTCCCCTAGGCCGTTCCAGTTATTCGTTTCGAGCATCTGAACTGCGCAAATTTTGAGTTTCTCAAGCGTTTCTTATCTCCAAACTGCCATATCTCGCGAACGGATTGACCAATCCGCAAAATTTCTGTTGCATCTGAAAGTAGAAACTCGCCCGATTACAACGGTATGCGTACTTTTCCCCTAGGCCATTCTAGTTACTCGTTTCGAGCATCAGAACTGCGAAAATTTTGAGTTTCTCAAGCGTTTCTTATCTCCAAACTGCCATATCTCGCGAACGGATTGATCAATCCGCAAAATTTCTGTTGCATCTGAAAGTAGAAACTCGCCCGATTACAACGGTATGCGCACTTTTCCACTAGGCCGTTCTAGTTATTCGTTTCGAGCATCAGAACTGCGAAAATTTTGAGTTTCTCAAGCGTTTTTTACCTCCAAACTGCCATATCTCGCGAACGGATTGATCAATCCGCAAAATTTCTGTTGCATCTGAAAGTAGAAACTCGCCCGATTACAACGGTAGGTGTAGTTTTCCCCTAGGCCGTTCTAGTTATTCGTTTCGAGCATCAGATGTGCGAAAATTTTGTGTTTCTCAAGCGTTTCTTACCTCCAAACTGCCATATCTCGCGAACGGATTGACCAATCCGCAAAATTTCTGTTGCATCTGATAGTAGAAACTCTCCCGATTACATCGGTATGTGTAGTTTTCCCCTAGGCCGTTCCAGTTATTCGTTTCGAGCATCAGAACTGCGAAAATTTTGAGTTTCTCAAGCGTTTCTTACCTCCAAACTGCCATGTCTTGCGAACGGGTGGACCAATCCGCAAAGTTTCTGTTGCATCTGAAAGTAGAAACTCGCCCGATTACAACGGTATGCGTAATTTTCCCCTAGGCCGTTCTAGTTACTCGTTTCGAGCATCAGAACTGCGAAAATTTTGAGTTTCTCAAGCGTTTCTTATCTCCAAACTGCCATATCTCGCGAACGGATTGACCAATCCGCAAAATTTCTGTTGCATCTGAAAGTAGAAACTCGCCCGATTACAACGGTATGCGTACTTTTCCCCTAGGCCGTTCAAGTTACTCGTTTCGAGCATCAGAACTGCGAAAATTTTGAGTTTCTCAAGCGTTTCTTATCTCCAAACTGCCATATCTGGCGAACGGATTGATCGATCCGCAAAATTTCTGTTGCATCTGAAAGTAGAAACTCGCCCGATTACAACGGTATGCGTACTTCTCCCCTAGGCCGTTCTAGTCATTCGTTTCGAGCATCAGAACTGCGAAAATTTTGAGTTTCTCAAGCGTTTCTTATCTCCAAACTGCCATATCTCGCGAACGGATTGACCAATCCGCAAAATTTCTGTTGCATCTGAAAGTAGAAACTCGCCCGATTACAACGGTATGTGTAGTTTTCCCCTAGGCCGTTCTAGTTATTCGTTTCGAGCATCAGAACTGCGAAAATTTTGAGTTTCTCAAGCGTTTCTTATCTCCAAACTGCCATATCTGGCGAACGGATTGATCAATCCGCAAAATTTCTGTTGCATCTGAAAGTAGAAACTCGCCCGATTACAACGGTATGCGTACTTCTCCCCTAGGCCGTTCTAGTCATTCGTTTCGAGCATCAGAACTGCGAAAATTTTGAGTTTCTCAAGCGTTTCTTATCTCCAAACTGCCATATCTCGCGAACGGATTCACCAATCCGCAAAATTTCTGTTGCATCTGAAAGTAGAAACTCGCCCGATTTCAACGGTATGTGTAGTCTTCCCCTAGGCCGTTCCAGTTATTCATTTCGAGCATCAGAACTGCGAAAATTTTGAGTTTCTCAAGCGTTTCTTACGTCCATACTGCCATATCTCGCCAACGGATTGATCAATCCGCAAAATTTCTATTGCATCTGAAAGTAGAAACTCGCCCGATTTCAACGGTATGCGCACTTTTCCCTTAGGCGGTTGTAGTTATTCGTTTCGAGCATCAGAACTGCGAAAATTTTGAGTTTCTCAAGCGTTTCTAACCTCCAAGCTGCCATATCTCGCGAACGGATTGACCAATCCGCAAAATTTCTGTTGCATCTGAAAGTAGAAACTCGCCCGATTACAACGGTATGCGTACTTTTCCCCTAGGCCGTTCAAGTTACTCGTTTCGAGCATCAGAACTGCGAAAATTTTGAGTTTCTCAAGCGTTTCTTATCTCCAAACTGCCATATCTGGCGAACGGATTGATCAATCCGCAAAATTTCTGTTGCATCTGAAAGTAGAAACTCGCCCGATTACAACGGTATGCGTACTTCTCCCCTAGGCCGTTCTAGTCATTCGTTTCGAGCATCAGAACTGCGAAAATTTTGAGTTTCTCAAGCGTTTCTTATCTCCAAACTGCCATATCTCGCGAACGGATCGACCAATCCGCAAAATTTCTGTTGCATCTGAAAGTAGAAACTCGCCCGATTACAACGGTATGTGTAGTTTTCTCCTAGGCCGTTCTAGTTATTCGTTTCGAGCATCAGAACTGCGAAAATTTTGAGTTTCTCAAGCGTTTCTTATCTCCAAACTGCCATATCTGGCGAACGGATTGATCAATCCGCAAAATTTCTGTTGCATCTGAAAGTAGAAACTCGCCCGATTACAACGGTATGCGTACTTCTCCCCTAGGCCGTTCTAGTCATTCGTTTCGAGCATCAGAACTTCGAAAATTTTGAGTTTCTCAAGCGTTTCTTATCTCCAAACTGCCATATCTCGCGAACGGATTGACCAATCCGCAAAATTTCTGTTGCATCTGAAAGTAGAAACTCGCCCGATTTCAACGGTATGTGTAGTCTTCCCCTAGGCCGTTCCAGTTATTCATTTCGAGCATCAGAACTGCGAAAATTTTGAGTTTCTCAAGCGTTTCTTACGTCCATACTGCCATATCTCGCCAACGGATTGATCAATCCGCAAAATTTCTGTTGCATCTGAAAGTAGAAACTCGCCCGATTACAACGGTATGCGTACTTCTCCCCTAGGCCGTTCTAGTCATTCGTTTCGAGCATCAGAACTGCGAAAATTTTGAGTTTCTCAAGCGTTTCTTATCTCCAAACTGCCATATCTCGCGAACGGATTGACCAATCCGCAAAATTTCTGTTGCATCTGAAAGTAGAAACTCGCCCGATTTCAACGGTATGTGTAGTCTTCCCCTAGGCCGTTCCAGTTATTCATTTCGAGCATCAGAACTGCGAAAATTTTGAGTTTCTCAAGCGTTTCTTACGTCCATACTGCCATATCTCGCCAACGGATTGATCAATCCGCAAAATTTCTATTGCATCTGAAAGTAGAAACTCGCCCGATTTCAACGGTATGCGCACTTTTCCCTTAGGCGGTTCTAGTTATTCGTTTCGAGCATCAGAACTGCGAAAATTTTGAGTTTCTCAAGCGTTTCTAACCTCCAAGCTGCCATATCTCGCGAACGGATTGACCAATCCGCAAAATTTCTGTTGCATCTGAAAGTAGAAACTCGCCCGATTACAACGGTATGCGTACTTTTCCCCTAGGCCGTTCAAGTTACTCGTTTCGAGCATCAGAACTGCGAAAATTTTGAGTTTCTCAAGCGTTTCTTATCTCCAAACTGCCATATCTGGCGAACGGATTGATCAATCCGCAAAATTTCTGTTGCATCTGAAAGTAGAAACTCGCCCGATTACAACGGTATGCGTACTTCTCCCCTAGGCCGTTCTAGTCATTCGTTTCGAGCATCAGAACTGCGAAAATTTTGAGTTTCTCAAGCGTTTCTTATCTCCAAACTGCCATATCTCGCGAACGGATTGACCAATCCGCAAAATTTCTGTTGCATCTGAAAGTAGAAACTCGCCCGATTACAACGGTATGTGTAGTTTTCTCCTAGGCCGTTCTAGTTATTCGTTTCGAGCATCTGAACTGCGCAAATTTTGAGTTTCTCAAGCGTTTCTTATCTCCAAACTGCCATATCTCGCGAACGGATTGACCAATCCGCAAAATTTCTGTTGCATCTGAAAGTAGAAACTCGCCCGATTACAACGGTATGCGTACTTTTCCCCTAGGCCATTCTAGTTACTCGTTTCGAGCATCAGAACTGCGAAAATTTTGAGTTTCTCAAGCGTTTCTTATCTCCAAACTGCCATATCTCGCGAACGGATTGATCAATCCGCAAAATTTCTGTTGCATCTGAAAGTAGAAACTCGCCCGATTACAACGGTATGCGCACTTTTCCACTAGGCCGTTCTAGTTATTCGTTTCGAGCATCAGAACTGCGAAAATTTTGAGTTTCTCAAGCGTTTTTTACCTCCAAACTGCCATATCTCGCGAACGGATTGATCAATCCGCAAAATTTCTGTTGCATCTGAAAGTAGAAACTCGCCCGATTACAACGGTAGGTGTAGTTTTCCCCTAGGCCGTTCTAGTTATTCGTTTCGAGCATCAGATGTGCGAAAATTTTGTGTTTCTCAAGCGTTTCTTACCTCCAAACTGCCATATCTCGCGAACGGATTGACCAATCCGCAAAATTTCTGTTGCATCTGATAGTAGAAACTCTCCCGATTACATCGGTATGTGTAGTTTTCCCCTAGGCCGTTCCAGTTATTCGTTTCGAGCATCAGAACTGCGAAAATTTTGAGTTTCTCAAGCGTTTCTTACCTCCAAACTGCCATGTCTTGCGAACGGGTGGACCAATCCGCAAAGTTTCTGTTGCATCTGAAAGTAGAAACTCGCCCGATTACAACGGTATGCGTAATTTTCCCCTAGGCCGTTCTAGTTACTCGTTTCGAGCATCAGAACTGCGAAAATTTTGAGTTTCTCAAGCGTTTCTTATCTCCAAACTGCCATATCTCGCGAACGGATTGACCAATCCGCAAAATTTCTGTTGCATCTGAAAGTAGAAACTCGCCCGATTACAACGGTATGCGTACTTCTCCCCTAGGCCGTTCTAGTCATTCGTTTCGAGCATCAGAACTGCGAAAATTTTGAGTTTCTCAAGCGTTTCTTATCTCCAAACTGCCATATCTCGCGAACGGATTGACCAATCCGCAAAATTTCTGTTGCATCTGAAAGTAGAAACTCGCCCGATTACAACGGTATGTGTAGTTTTCCCCTAGGCCGTTCTAGTTATTCGTTTCGAGCATCAGAACTGCGAAAATTTTGAGTTTCTCAAGCGTTTCTTATCTCCAAACTGCCATATCTGGCGAACGGATTGATCAATCCGCAAAATTTCTGTTGCATCTGAAAGTAGAAACTCGCCCGATTACAACGGTATGCGTACTTCTCCCCTAGGCCGTTCTAGTCATTCGTTTCGAGCATCAGAACTGCGAAAATTTTGAGTTTCTCAAGCGTTTCTTATCTCCAAACTGCCATATCTCGCGAACGGATTCACCAATCCGCAAAATTTCTGTTGCATCTGAAAGTAGAAACTCGCCCGATTTCAACGGTATGTGTAGTCTTCCCCTAGGCCGTTCCAGTTATTCATTTCGAGCATCAGAACTGCGAAAATTTTGAGTTTCTCAAGCGTTTCTTACGTCCATACTGCCATATCTCGCCAACGGATTGATCAATCCGCAAAATTTCTATTGCATCTGAAAGTAGAAACTCGCCCGATTTCAACGGTATGCGCACTTTTCCCTTAGGCGGTTGTAGTTATTCGTTTCGAGCATCAGAACTGCGAAAATTTTGAGTTTCTCAAGCGTTTCTAACCTCCAAGCTGCCATATCTCGCGAACGGATTGACCAATCCGCAAAATTTCTGTTGCATCTGAAAGTAGAAACTCGCCCGATTACAACGGTATGCGTACTTTTCCCCTAGGCCGTTCAAGTTACTCGTTTCGAGCATCAGAACTGCGAAAATTTTGAGTTTCTCAAGCGTTTCTTATCTCCAAACTGCCATATCTGGCGAACGGATTGATCAATCCGCAAAATTTCTGTTGCATCTGAAAGTAGAAACTCGCCCGATTACAACGGTATGCGTACTTCTCCCCTAGGCCGTTCTAGTCATTCGTTTCGAGCATCAGAACTGCGAAAATTTTGAGTTTCTCAAGCGTTTCTTATCTCCAAACTGCCATATCTCGCGAACGGATCGACCAATCCGCAAAATTTCTGTTGCATCTGAAAGTAGAAACTCGCCCGATTACAACGGTATGTGTAGTTTTCTCCTAGGCCGTTCTAGTTATTCGTTTCGAGCATCAGAACTGCGAAAATTTTGAGTTTCTCAAGCGTTTCTTATCTCCAAACTGCCATATCTGGCGAACGGATTGATCAATCCGCAAAATTTCTGTTGCATCTGAAAGTAGAAACTCGCCCGATTACAACGGTATGCGTACTTCTCCCCTAGGCCGTTCTAGTCATTCGTTTCGAGCATCAGAACTTCGAAAATTTTGAGTTTCTCAAGCGTTTCTTATCTCCAAACTGCCATATCTCGCGAACGGATTGACCAATCCGCAAAATTTCTGTTGCATCTGAAAGTAGAAACTCGCCCGATTTCAACGGTATGTGTAGTCTTCCCCTAGGCCGTTCCAGTTATTCATTTCGAGCATCAGAACTGCGAAAATTTTGAGTTTCTCAAGCGTTTCTTACGTCCATACTGCCATATCTCGCCAACGGATTGATCAATCCGCAAAATTTCTGTTGCATCTGAAAGTAGAAACTCGCCCGATTTCAACGGTATGCGCACTTTTCCCTTAGGCGGTTCTAGTTATTCGTTTCGAGCATCAGAACTGCCAAAATTTTGAGTTTCTCAAGCGTTTCTAACCTCCAAACTGCCATATCTCGCGAACGGATTGACCAATCCGCAAAATTTCTGTTGCATCTGAAAGTAGAAACTCGCCCGATTACAACGGTATGCGCACTTTTCCCCTAGGCCATTCTAGTTACTCGTTTCGAGCATCAGAACTGCGAAAATTTTGAGTTTCTCAAGCGTTTCTTATTTCCAAACTGCCATATCTCGCGAACGGATTGACCAATCCCCAAAATTTCTGTTGCATCTGAAAGAAGAAACTCGCCCGATTACAACGGTATGCGTACTGTTCCCCTAGGCCGTTCTAGTTACTCGTTTCGAGCATCAGAACTGCGAAAATTTTGAGTTTCTCAAGCGTTTTTTACCTCCAAACTGCCATATCTCGCGAACGGATTGATCAATCCGCAAAATTTCTGTTGCATCTGAAAGTAGAAACTCGCCCGATTACAACGGTAGGTGTAGTTTTCCCCTAGGCCGTTCTAGTTATTCGTTTCGAGCATCAGAAGTGCGAAAATTTTGTGTTTCTCAAGCGTTTCTTACCTCCAAACTGCCATATCTCGCGAACGGATTGACCAATCCGCAAAATTTCTGTTGCATCTGATAGTAGAAACTCTCCCGATTACATCGGTATGTGTAGTTTTCCCCTAGGCCGTTCCAGTTATTCGTTTCGAGCATCAGAACTGCGAAAATTTTGAGTTTCTCAAGCGTTTCTTACCTCCAAACTGCCATGTCTTGCGAACGGGTGGACCAATCCGCAAAGTTTCTGTTGCATCTGAAAGTAGAAACTCGCCCGATTACAACGGTATGCGTAATTTTCCCCTAGGCCGTTCTAGTTACTCGTTTCGAGCATCAGAACTGCGAAAATTTTGAGTTTCTCAAGCGTTTCTTATCTCCAAACTGCCATATCTCGCGAACGGATTGACCAATCCGCAAAATTTCTGTTGCATCTGAAAGTAGAAACTCGCCCGATTACAACGGTATGCGTACTTTTCCCCTAGGCCGTTCAAGTTACTCGTTTCGAGCATCAGAACTGCGAAAATTTTGAGTTTCTCAAGCGTTTCTTATCTCCAAACTGCCATATCTGGCGAACGGATTGATCAATCCGCAAAATTTCTGTTGCATCTGAAAGTAGAAACTCGCCCGATTACAACGGTATGCGTACTTCTCCCCTAGGCCGTTCTAGTCATTCGTTTCGAGCATCAGAACTGCGAAAATTTTGAGTTTCTCAAGCGTTTCTTATCTCCAAACTGCCATATCTCGCGAACGGATTGACCAATCCGCAAAATTTCTGTTGCATCTGAAAGTAGAAACTCGCCCGATTACAACGGTATGTGTAGTTTTCCCCTAGGCCGTTCTAGTTATTCGTTTCGAGCATCAGAACTGCGAAAATTTTGAGTTTCTCAAGCGTTTCTTATCTCCAAACTGCCATATCTGGCGAACGGATTGATCAATCCGCAAAATTTCTGTTGCATCTGAAAGTAGAAACTCGCCCGATTACAACGGTATGCGTACTTCTCCCCTAGGCCGTTCTAGTCATTCGTTTCGAGCATCAGAACTGCGAAAATTTTGAGTTTCTCAAGCGTTTCTTATCTCCAAACTGCCATATCTCGCGAACGGATTGACCAATCCGCAAAATTTCTGTTGCATCTGAAAGTAGAAACTCGCCCGATTTCAACGGTATGTGTAGTCTTCCCCTAGGCCGTTCCAGTTATTCATTTCGAGCATCAGAACTGCGAAAATTTTGAGTTTCTCAAGCGTTTCTTACGTCCATACTGCCATATCTCGCCAACGGATTGATCAATCCGCAAAATTTCTATTGCATCTGAAAGTAGAAACTCGCCCGATTTCAACGGTATGCGCACTTTTCCCTTAGGCGGTTCTAGTTATTCGTTTCGAGCATCAGAACTGCGAAAATTTTGAGTTTCTCAAGCGTTTCTAACCTCCAAGCTGCCATATCTCGCGAACGGATTGACCAATCCGCAAAATTTCTGTTGCATCTGAAAGTAGAAACTCGCCCGATTACAACGGTATGCGTACTTTTCCCCTAGGCCGTTCAAGTTACTCGTTTCGAGCATCAGAACTGCGAAAATTTTGAGTTTCTCAAGCGTTTCTTATCTCCAAACTGCCATATCTGGCGAACGGATTGATCAATCCGCAAAATTTCTGTTGCATCTGAAAGTAGAAACTCGCCCGATTACAACGGTATGCGTACTTCTCCCCTAGGCCGTTCTAGTCATTCGTTTCGAGCATCAGAACTGCGAAAATTTTGAGTTTCTCAAGCGTTTCTTATCTCCAAACTGCCATATCTCGCGAACGGATTGACCAATCCGCAAAATTTCTGTTGCATCTGAAAGTAGAAACTCGCCCGATTACAACGGTATGTGTAGTTTTCTCCTAGGCCGTTCTAGTTATTCGTTTCGAGCATCAGAACTGCGAAAATTTTGAGTTTCTCAAGCGTTTCTTATCTCCAAACTGCCATATCTGGCGAACGGATTGATCAATCCGCAAAATTTCTGTTGCATCTGAAAGTAGAAACTCGCCCGATTACAACGGTATGCGTACTTCTCCCCTAGGCCGTTCTAGTCATTCGTTTCGAGCATCAGAACTGCGAAAATTTTGAGTTTCTCAAGCGTTTCTTATCTCCAAACTGCCATATCTCGCGAACGGATTGACCAATCCGCAAAATTTCTGTTGCATCTGAAAGTAGAAACTCGCCCGATTTCAACGGTATGTGTAGTCTTCCCCTAGGCCGTTCCAGTTATTCATTTCGAGCATCAGAACTGCGAAAATTTTGAGTTTCTCAAGCGTTTCTTACGTCCATACTGCCATATCTCGCCAACGGATTGATTAATCCGCAAAATTTCTGTTGCATCTGAAAGTAGAAACTCGCCCGATTTCAACGGTATGCGCACTTTTCCCTTAGGCGGTTCTAGTTATTCGTTTCGAGCATCAGAACTGCCAAAATTTTGAGTTTCTCAAGCGTTTCTAACCTCCAAACTGCCATATCTCGCGAACGGATTGACCAATCCGCAAAATTTCTGTTGCATCTGAAAGTAGAAACTCGCCCGATTACAACGGTATGCGCACTTTTCCCCTAGGCCGTTCTAGTTATTCGTTTCGAGCATCAGAACGGCGAAAATTTTGAGTTTCTCAAGCGTTTCTTATCTCCAAACTGCCATATCTGGCGAACGGATTGATCAATCCGCAAAATTTCTGTTGCATCTGAAAGTAGAAGCTCGCCCGATTACAACGGTATGTGTAGTTTTCCCCTAGGCCGTTCTAGTTATTCGTTTCGAGCATCAGAACTGCGCAAATTTTGAGTTTCTCAAGCGTTTCTTACCTCCAAACTGCCATATCTCGCGAACGGATTGACCGATCCGCAAAATTTCTGTTGCATCTGAAAGTAGAAGCTCGCCCGATTACAACGGTATGTGTAGTTTTCCCCTAGGCCGTTCCAGTTATTCGTTTCGAGCATCTGAACTGCGCAAATTTTGAGTTTCTCAAGCGTTTCTTACCTCCAAACTGCCATATCTCGCGAACGGATTGACCAATCCCCAAAATTTCTGTTGCATCTGAAAGAAGAAACTCGCCCGATTACAACGGTATGCGTACTGTTCCCCTAGGCCGTTCTAGTTACTCGTTTCGAGCATCAGAACTGCGAAAATTTTGTGTTTCTCAAGCGTTTCTTATCTCCAAACTGCCATATCTCGCGAACGGATTGATCAATCCGCAAAATTTCTGTTGCATCTGAAAGTAGAAACTCGCCCGATTACAACGGTATGGGCACTTTTCCCCTAGGCCGTACTAGTTATTCGTGTCGAGCATCAGAACTGCGAAAATTTTGAGTTTCTCAAGCGTTTCTTACCTCCAAACTGCCATATCTCGCGAACGGATTGACCAATCCGCAAAATTTCTGTTGCATCTGAAAGTAGAAACTCGCCCGATTACAACGGTATGCGCACTTTTCCCCTAGGCCGTTCTAGTTATTCGTTTCGAGCATCAGAACTGCGAAAATTTTGAGTTTCTCAAGCGTTTCTTACCTCCAAACTGCCATATCTCGCGAACGGTTTGATCAATCCGCAAAATTTCTGTTGCATCTGAAAGTAGAAACTCGCCCGATTACAACGGTATGGGCACTTATCCCCTAGGCCGTTCTAGTTATTCGTGTCGAGCATCAGAACTGCGAAAATTTTGAGTTTCTCAAGCGTTTCTTACCTCCAAACTGCCATGTCTTGCGAACGGATTGACCAATCCGCAAAGTTTCTGTTGCATCTGAAAGTAGAAACTCGCCCGATTACAACGGTATGTGTAGTTTTCCCCTAGGCCGTTCCAGTTATTCGTTTCGAGCATCTGAACTGCGCAAATTTTGAGTTTCTCAAGCGTTTCTTACCTCCAAACTGCCATATCTCGCGAACGGATTGACCAATCCCCAAAATTTCTGTTGCATCTGAAAGAAGAAACTCGCCCGATTACAACGGTATGCGTACTGTTCCCCTAGGCCGTTCTAGTTACTCGTTTCGAGCATCAGAACTGCGAAAATTTTGTGTTTCTCAAGCGTTTCTTATCTCCAAACTGCCATATCTCGCGAACGGATTGATCAATCCGCAAAATTTCTGTTGCATCTGAAAGTAGAAACTCGCCCGATTACAACGGTATGGGCACTTTTCCCCTAGGCCGTTCTAGTTATTCGTGTCGATCATCAGAACTGCGAAAATTTTGAGTTTCTCAAGCGTTTCTTACCTCCGAACTGCCATATCTCGCGAACCGATTGACAAATCCGCAAAATTTCTTTTGCATTTGAAAGTAGAAACTCGCCCGATTACAACGGTATGCGCACTTTTCCCCTGGGCCGTTCTAGTTATTCGTTTCGAGCATCAGAACTGCGAAAATTTTGAGTTTCTAAAGCGTTTCTTATCTCCAAACTGCCATATCTCGCGAACGGATTGATCTATCCGCAAAATTTCTGTTGCATCTGAAAGTAGAAACTCGCCCGATTACAACGGTAGGTGTAGTTTTCCCCTAGGCCGTGCTAGTTATTCGTTTCGAGCATCAGAACTGCGAAAATTTTGAGTTCCTCAAGCGTTTCTTACCTCCAAACTGCCATATCTCGCGAAAGGATTGACCAATCCGCATAATTTCTGTTGCATCTGAAAGTAGAAACTCGCCCGATTACAACGGTATGCGTACTTCTCCCCTAGGCCGTTCTAGTCATTCGTTTCGAGCATCAGAACTGCGAAAATTTTGAGTTTCTCAAGCGTTTCTTATCTCCAAACTGCCATATCTCGCGAACGGATTGATAAATCCGCAAAATTTCTATTGCATCTGAAAGTAGAAACTCGCCCGATTACAACGGTATGCGTACTTCTCCCCTAGGCCGTTCTAGTCATTCGTTTCGAGCATCAGAACTGCGAAAATTTTGAGTTTCTCAAGCGTTTCTTACCTCCAAACTGCCATATCTTGCGAACGGATTGACCAATCCGCAAAGTTTCTGTTTCATCTGAAAGTAGAAACTCGCCCGATTACAACGTTATGCGTACTTTTCCCCTAGGCCGTTCAAGTTACTCGTTTCGAGCATCAGAACTGCGAAAATTTTGAGTTTCTCAAGCGTTTCTTATCTCCAAACTGCCATATCTGGCGAACGGATTGATCAATCCGCAAAATTTCTGTTGCATCTAAAAGTAGAAACTCGCCCGATTACAACGGTATGCGTACTTCTCCCCTAGGCCGTCCTAGTCATTCGTTTCGAGCATCAGAACTGCGAAAATTTTGAGTTTCTCAAGCGTTTCTTACCTCCAAACTGCCATATCTCGCGAACGGATTGACCAATCCGCAAAATTTCTGTTGCATCTGAAAGTAGAAACTCGCCCGATTACAACGGTATTCGTACTTTTCCCCTAAGCCGTACTAGTTATTCGTTTCGAGCATCAGAACGGCGAAAATTTTGAGTTTCTCAAGCGTTTCTTACCTCCAAACTGCCATATCTCGCGAACGGATTGACAAATCTGCGAAATTTCTATTGCATCTGAAAGTAGAAACTCGCCCGATTACAACGGTATGCGTACTTTTCCCCTAGGCCGCACTAGTTACTCGTTTCGAGCATCCGAACTGCGAAAATTTTGAGTTTCTCAAGCGTTTCTTATCTCCAAACTGCCATATCTCGCGAACGGATTGATCAATCCGCAAAATTTCTGTTGCATCTGAAATTAGAATCTCGCCCGATTACAACGGTATGCGCACTTTTCCCCTAGGCCTTTCTAGTTATTCGTGTCGAGCATCAGAACTGCGAAAATTTTGAGTTTCTCAAGCGTTTCTTACCTCCAAACTGCCATATCTAGCGAACGGATTGACCTATCCGCAAAATTTCTGTTGCATCTGAAAGTAGAAACTCGCCCGATTACAACGGTATGTGTAGTTTTCCCCTAGGCCGTTCCAGTTATTCGTTTCGAGCATCAGAACTGCGAAAATTTTGAGTTTCTCAAGCGTTTCTTACTTCCAAACTGCCATATCTCGCGAACGGATTGACCAATCCGCAAAATTTCTGTTGCATTTGAAAGAAGAAACTCGCCCGATTACAACGGTATGTGTAGTTTTCCCCTAGGCCGTTCCAGTTATTCGTTTCGAGCAACAGAACTACGAAAATTTTGAGTTTCTCAAGCGTTTCTTACTTCCAAACTGCCATATCTCGCGAACGGATTGATCAATCCGCAAAATTTATGTTGCATCTGAAAGTAGAAACTCGCCCGATTACAACGGTATGTGTAGTTTTCCCCTAGGCCGTTCTAGTTATTCGTTTCGAGCATCAGAACTGCGAAAATTTTGAGTTTCTCAAGCGTTTCTTACCTCCGAACTGCCATATCTCGCGAACGGATTGACAAATCCGCAAAATTTCTGTTGCATTTGAAAGTAGAAACTCGCCCGATTACAACGGTATGCGTACTTCTCCCCTAGGCCGTTCTAGTCATTCGTTTCGAGCATCAGAACTGCGAAAATTTTGAGTTTCTCAAGCGTTTCTTACCTCCAAACTGCCATATCTCGCGAACGGATTGATCAATCCGCAAAATTTATGTTGCATCTGAAAGTAGAAACTCGCCCGATTACAACGGTATGTGTAGTTTTCCCCTAGGCCGTTCTAGTTATTCGTTTCGAGCATCAGAACTGCGAAAATTTTGAGTTTCTCAAGCGTTTCTTACCTCCGAACTGCCATATCTCGCGAACGGATTGACAAATCCGCAAAATTTCTTTTGCATTTGAATGTAGAAACTCGCCCGATTACAACAGTATGCGCACTTTTCCCCTGGGCCGTTCTAGTTATTCGTTTCGAGCATCAGAACTGCGAAAATTTTGAGTTTCTAAAGCGTTTCTTATCTCCAAACTGCCATATCTCGCGAACGGATTGATCTATCCGCAAAATTTCTGTTGCATCTGAAAGTAGAAACTCGCCCGATTACAACGGTATGCGCACTTTTCCCCTAGGCCGTTCTAGTTATTCGTTTCGAGCATCAGAACTGCGAAAATTTTGAGTTTCTCAAGCGTTTCTTACCTCCAAACTGCCATATCTCGCGAAAGGATTGACCAATCCGCATAATTTCTGTTGCATCTGAAAGTAGAAACTCGCCCGATTACAACGGTATGCGCACTTTTCCCCTGGGCCGTTCTAGTTATTCGTTTCGAGCATCAGAACTGCGAAAATTTTGAGTTTCTCAAGCGTTTCTTACCTCCAAACTGCCATATCTTGCGAACGGATTGACCAATCCGCAAAGTTTCTGTTGCATCTGAAAGTAGAAACTCGCCCAATTACAACGGTATGCGTACTTTTCCCCTAGGCCGATCAAGTTACTCGTTTCGAGCATCAGAACTGCGAAAATTTTGAGTTTCTCAAGCGTTTCTTATCTCCAAACTGCCATATCTGGCGAACGGATTGATCAATCCGCAAAATTTCTGTTGCATCTGAAAGTAGAAGCACGCCCGATTACAACGGTATGCGTACTTCTCCCCTAGGCCGTTCTAGTCATTCGTTTCGAGCATCAGAACTGCGAAAATTTTGAGTTTCTCAAGCGTTTCTAACCTCCAAACTGCCATATCTCGCGAACGGATTGACCAATCCGCAAAATTTCTGTTGCATCTGAAAGTAGAAACTCGCCCGATTACAACGGTATGCGCACTTTTCCCCTAGGCCGTTCTAGTTATTCGTTTCGAGCATCAGAACGGCGAAAATTTTGAGTTTCTCAAGCGTTTCTTACATCCAAACTGCCATATCTCGCGAACGGATTGACCGATCCGCAAAATTTCTGTTGCATCTGAAAGTAGAAGCTCGCCCGATTACAACGGTATGTGTAGTTTTCCCCTAGGCCGTTCTAGTTATTCGTTTCGAGCATCAGAACTGCGCAAATTTTGAGTTTCTCAAGCGTTTCTTACCTCCAAACTGCCATATCTCGCGAACGGATTGACCGATCCGCAAAATTTCTGTTGCATCTGAAAGTAGAAGCTCGCCCGATTACAACGGTATGTGTAGTTTTCCCCTAGGCCGTTCCAGTTATTCGTTTCGATCATCTGAACTGCGCAAATGTTGAGTTTCTCAAGCGTTTCTTACCTCCAAACTGCCATATCTCGCGAACGGTTTGATCAATCCGCAAAATTTCTGTTGCATCTGAAAGTAGAAACTCGCCCGATTACAACGGTATGGGCACTTATTCCCTAGGCCGTTCTAGTTATTCGTGTCGAGCATCAGAACTGCGAAAATTTTGAGTTTCTCAAGCGTTTCTTATCTCCAAACTGCCATGTCTTGCGAACGGATTGACCAATCCGCAAAGTTTCTGTTGCATCTGAAAGTAGAAACTCGCCCGATTACAACGGTATGTGTAGTTTTCCCCTAGGCCGTTCCAGTTATTCGTTTCGAGCATCTGAACTGCGCAAATTTTGAGTTTCACAAGCGTTTCTTACCTCCAAACTGCCATATCTCGCGAACGGATTGACCAATCCCCAAAATTTCTGTTGCATCTGAAAGAAGAAACTCGCCCGATTACAACGGTATGCGTACTGTTCCCCTAGGCCGTTCTAGTTACTCGTTTCGAGCATCAGAACTGCGGAAATTTTGTGTTTCTCAAGCGTTTCTTATCTCCAAACTGCCATATCTCGCGAACGGATTGATCAATCCGCAAAATTTCTGTTGCATCTGAAAGTAGAAACTCGCCCGATTACAACGGTATGGGCACTTTTCCCCTAGGCCGTTCTAGTTATTCGTGTCGAGCATCAGAACTGCGAAAATTTTGAGTTTCTCAAGCGTTTCTCACCTCCGAACTGCCATATCTCGCGAACGGATTGACAAATCCGCAAAATTTCTTTTGCATTTGAAAGTAGAAACTCGCCCGATTACAACGGTATGCGCACTTTTCCCCTGGGCCGTTCTAGTTATTCGTTTCGAGCATCAGAACTGCGAAAATTTTGAGTTTCTAAAGCGTTTCTTATCTCCAAACTGCCATATCTCGCGAACGGATTGATCTATCCGCAAAATTTCTGTTGCATCTGAAAGTAGAAACTCGCCCGATTACAACGGTAGGTGTAGTTTTCCCCTAGGCCGTGCTAGTTATTCGTTTCGAGCATCAGAACTGCGAAAATTTTGAGTTCCTCAAGCGTTTCTTACCTCCAAACTGCCATATCTCGCGAAAGGATTGACCAATCCGCATAATTTCTGTTGCATCTGAAAGTAGAAACTCGCCCGATTACAACGGTATGCGTACCTCTCCCCTAGGCCGTTCTAGTCATTCGTTTCGAGCATCAGAACTGCGAAAATTTTGAGCTTCTCAAGCGTTTCTTATCTCCAAACTGCCATATCTCGCGAACGGATTGATAAATCCGCAAAATTTCTAATGCATCTGAAAGTAGAAACTCGCCCGATTACAACGGTATGCGTACTTCTCCCCTAGGCCGTTCTAGTCATTCGTTTCGAGCATCAGAACTGCGAAAATTTTGAGTTTCTCAAGCGTTTCTTACCTCCAAACTGCCATATCTTGCGAACGGATTGACCAATCCGCAAAGTTTCTGTTTCATCTGAAAGTAGAAGCTCGCCCGATTACAACGTTATGCGTACTTTTCCCCTAGGCCGTTCAAGTTACTCGTTTCGAGCATCAGAACTGCGAAAATTTTGAGTTTCTCAAGCGTTTCTTATCTCCAAACTGCCATATCTGGCGAACGGATTGATCAATCCGCAAAATTTCTGTTGCATCTAAAAGTAGAAACTCGCCCGATTACAACGGTATGCGTACTTCTCCCCTAGGCCGTCCTAGTCATTCGTTTCGAGCATCAGAACTGCGAAAATTTTGAGTTTCTCAAGCGTTTCTTACCTCCAAACTGCCATATCTCGCGAACGGATTGACCAATCCGCAAAATTTCTGTTGCATCTGAAAGTAGAAACTCGCCCGATTACAACGGTATGCGTACTTTTCCCCTAAGCCGTACTAGTTATTCGTTTCGAGCATCAGAACGGCGAAAATTTTGAGTTTCTCAAGCGTTTCTTACCTCCAAACTGCCATATCTCGCGAACGGATTGACAAATCTGCGAAATTTCTATTGCATCTGAAAGTAGAAACTCGCCCGATTACAACGGTATGCGTACTTTTCCCCTAGGCCGCACTAGTTACTCGTTTCGAGCATCAGAACTGCGAAAATTTTGAGTTTCTCAAGCGTTTCTTATCTCCAAACTGCCATATCTCGCGAACGGATTGATCAATCCGCAAAATTTCTGTTGCATCTGAAATTAGAATCTCGCCCGATTACAACGGTATGCGCACTTTTCCCCTAGGCCTTTCTAGTTATTCGTGTCGAGCATCAGAACTGCGAAAATTTTGAGTTTCTCAAGCGTTTCTTACCTCCAAACTGCCATATCTAGCGAACGGATTGACCTATCCGCAAAATTTCTGTTGCATCTGAAAGTAGAAACTCGCCCGATTACAACGGTATGTGTAGTTTTCCCCTAGGCCGTTCCAGTTATTCGTTTCGAGCATCAGAACTGCGAAAATTTTGAGTTTCTCAAGCGTTTCTTACTTCCAAACTGCCATATCTCGCGAACGGATTGACCAATCCGCAAAATTTCTGTTGCATTTGAAAGAAGAAACTCGCCCGATTACAACGGTATGTGTAGCTTTCCCCTAGGCCGTTCCAGTTATTCGTTTCGAGCAACAGAACTACGAAAATTTTGAGTTTCTCAAGCGTTTCTTACTTCCAAACTGCCATATCTCGCGAACGGATTGATCAATCCGCAAAATTTATGTTGCATCTGAAAGTAGAAACTCGCCCGATTACAACGGTATGTGTAGTTTTCCCCTAGGCCGTTCTAGTTATTCGTTTCGAGCATCAGAACTGCGAAAATTTTGAGTTTCTCAAGCGTTTCTT
Source organism: Ptiloglossa arizonensis (assembly GCF_051014685.1). NCBI lineage: Eukaryota > Metazoa > Arthropoda > Insecta > Hymenoptera > Colletidae > Ptiloglossa > Ptiloglossa arizonensis. The sequence continues at coordinate 523,432 of NW_027478774.1, read as the reverse complement.
ACCTCCGAACTGCCATATGTTGCGAACGGATTGACAAATCCGCAAAATTTCTTTTGCATTTGAAAGTAGAAACTCGCCCGATTACAACGGTATGCGCACTTTTCCCCTGGGCCGTTCTAGTTATTCGTTTCGAGCATCAGAACTGCGAAAATTTTGAGTTTCTAAAGCGTTTCTTATCTCCAAACTGCCATATCTCGCGAACGGATTGATCTATCCGCAAAATTTCTGTTGCATCTGAAAGTAGAAACTCGCCCGATTACAACGGTATGCGCACTTTTCCCCTAGGCCGTTCTAGTTATTCGTTTCGAGCATCAGAACTGCGAAAATTTTGAGTTTCTCAAGCGTTTCTTACCTCCAAACTGCCATATCTCGCGAACGGATTGATCAATCCGAAAAATTTCTGTTGCATCTGAAAGTAGAAACTCGCCCGATTACAACGGTAGGTGTAGTTTTCCCCTAGGCCGTTCTAGTTATTCGTTTCGAGCATCAGAACTGCGAAAATTTTGAGTTCCTCAAGCGTTTCTTACCTCCAAACTGCCATATCTCGCGAAAGGATTGACCAATCCGCATAATTTCTGTTGCATCTGAAAGTAGAAACTCGCCCGATTACAACGGTATGCGCACTTTTCCCCTGGGCCGTTCTAGTTATTCGTTTCGAGCATCAGAACTGCGAAAATTTTGAGTTTCTCAAGCGTTTCTTACCTCCAAACTGCCATATCTTGCGAACGGATTGACCAATCCGCAAAGTTTCTGTTGCATCTCAAAGTAGAAACTCGCCCGATTACAACGGTATGCGTACTTTTCCCCTATGCCGTTCTAGTTATTCGTTTCGAGCATCAGAACTGCGAAAATTTTGAGTTTCTCAAGCGTTTCTTACCTCCAAACTGCCATATCTCGCGAACGGATTGATCAATCCGAAAAATTTCTGTTGCATCTGAAAGTAGAAACTCGCCCGATTACAACGGTAGGTGTAGTTTTCCCCTAGGCCGTTCTAGTTATTCGTTTCGAGCATCAGAACTGCGAAAATTTTGAGTTCCTCAAGCGTTTCTTACCTCCAAACTGCCATATCTCGCGAAAGGATTGACCAATCCGCATAATTTCTGTTGCATCTGAAAGTAGAAACTCGCCCGATTACAACGGTATGCGCACTTTTCCCCTGGGCCGTTCTAGTTATTCGTTTCGAGCATCAGAACTGCGAAAATTTTGAGTTTCTCAAGCGTTTCTTACCTCCAAACTGCCATATCTTGCGAACGGATTGACCAATCCGCAAAGTTTCTGTTGCATCTCAAAGTAGAAACTCGCCCGATTACAACGGTATGCGTACTTTTCCCCTAGGCCGTTCAAGTTACTCGTTTCGAGCATCAGAACTGCGAAAATTTTGAGTTTCTCAAGCGTTTCTTATCTCCAAACTGCCATATCTCGCGAACGGATTGACCAATCCGCAAAATTTCTGTTGCATCTGAAAGTAGAAACTCGCCCGATTACAACGGTATGTGCAGTTTTCCCCTAGGCCGTTCCAGTTATTCATTTCGAGAATCAGAACTGCGAAAATTTCGAGTTTCTCAAGCGTTTCTTACGTCCATACTGCCATATCTCGCCAACGGATTGATCAATCCGCAAAATTTCTATTGCATCTGAAAGTAGAAACTCGCCCGATTTCAACGGTATGCGCACTTTTCCCTTAGGCGGTTCTAGTTATTCGTTTCGAGCATCAGAACTGCGAAAATTTTGAGTTTCTCAAGCGTTTCTCACCTCCAAACTGCCATATCTCGCGAACGGATTGACCAATCCGCAAAATTTCTGTTGCATCTGAAAGTAGAAACCCGCCCGATTACAACGGCAGGTGTAGTTTTCCTCTAGGCCGTTCTAGTTATTCGTTTCGAGCATCAGAACTGCGAAAATTTTGAGTTTCTCAAGCGTTTCTTACCTCCAAACTGCCATATCTTGCGAACGGATTGACCAATCCGCTAAGTTTCTGTTGCATCTGAAAGTAGAAACTCGCCCGATTACAACGGCAGGTGTAGTTTTCCCCTAGGCCGTTCTAGTTATTCGTTTCGAGCATCAGAACTGCGAAAATTTTGAGTTTCTCAAGCGTTTCTTACCTCCAAACTGCCATGTCTTGCGAACGGATTGACCAATCCGCAAAGTTTCTGTTGCATCTGAAAGTAGAAACTCGCCCGATTACAACGGTATGTGTAGTTTTCCCCTAGGCCGTTCCAGTTATTCGTTTCGAGCATCTGAACTGCGCAAATTTTGAGTTTCACAAGCGTTTCTTACCTCCAAACTGCCATATCTCGCGAACGGATTGACCAATCCCCAAAATTTCTGTTGCATCTGAAAGAAGAAACTCGCCCGATTACAACGGTATGCGTACTGTTCCCCTAGGCCGTTCTAGTTACTCGTTTCGAGCATCAGAACAGCGAAAATTTTGTGTTTCTCAAGCGTTTCTTATCTCCAAACTGCCATATCTCGCGAACGGATTGATCAATCCGCAAAATTTCTGTTGCATCTGAAAGTAGAAACTCGCCCGATTACAACGGTATGGGCACTTTTCCCCTAGGCCGTTCTAGTTATTCGTGTCGAGCATCAGAACTGCGAAAATTTTGAGTTTCTCAAGCGTTTCTCACCTCCGAACTGCCATATCTCGCGAACGGATTGACAAATCCGCAAAATTTCTTTTGCATTTGAAAGTAGAAACTCGCCCGATTACAACGGTATGCGCACTTTTCCCCTGGGCCGTTCTAGTTATTCGTTTCGAGCATCAGAACTGCGAAAATTTTGAGTTTCTAAAGCGTTTCTTATCTCCAAACTGCCATATCTCGCGAACGGATTGATCTATCCGCAAAATTTCTGTTGCATCTGAAAGTAGAAACTCGCCCGATTACAACGGTAGGTGTAGTTTTCCCCTAGGCCGTGCTAGTTATTCGTTTCGAGCATCAGAACTGCGAAAATTTTGAGTTCCTCAAGCGTTTCTTACCTCCAAACTGCCATATCTCGCGAAAGGATTGACCAATCCGCATAATTTCTGTTGCATCTGAAAGTAGAAACTCGCCCGATTACAACGGTATGCGTACCTCTCCCCTAGGCCGTTCTAGTCATTCGTTTCGAGCATCAGAACTGCGAAAATTTTGAGTTTCTCAAGCGTTTCTTATCTCCAAACTGCCATATCTCGCGAACGGATTGATAAATCGGCAAAATTTCTAATGCATCTGAAAGTAGAAACTCGCCCGATTACAACGGTATGCGTACTTCTCCCCTAGGCCGTTCTAGTCATTCGTTTCGACCATCAGAACTGCGAAAATTTTGAGTTTCTCAAGCGTTTCTTATCTCCAAACTGCCATATCTGGCGAACGGATTGATCAATCCGCAAAATTTCTGTTGCATCTAAAAGTAGAAACTCGCCCGATTACAACGGTATGCGTACTTCTCCCCTAGGCCGTCCTAGTCATTCGTTTCGAGCATCAGAACTGCGAAAATTTTGAGTTTCTCAAGCGTTTCTTACCTCCAAACTGCCATATCTCGCGAACGGATTGACCAATCCGCAAAATTTCTGTTGCATCTGAAAGTAGAAACTCGCCCGATTACAACGGTATGCGTACTTTTCCCCTAAGCCGTACTAGTTATTCGTTTCGAGCATCAGAACGGCGAAAATTTTGAGTTTCTCAAGCGTTTCTTACCTCCAAACTGCCATATCTCGCGAACGGATTGACAAATCTGCGAAATTTCTATTGCATCTGAAAGTAGAAACTCGCCCGATTACAACGGTATGCGTACTTTTCCCCTAGGCCGCACTAGTTACTCGTTTCGAGCATCAGAACTGCGAAAATTTTGAGTTTCTCAAGCGTTTCTTATCTCCAAACTGCCATATCTCGCGAACGGATTGATCAATCCGCAAAATTTCTGTTGCATCTGAAATTAGAATCTCGCCCGATTACAACGGTATGCGCACTTTTCCCCTAGGCCTTTCTAGTTATTCGTGTCGAGCATCAGAACTGCGAAAATTTTGAGTTTCTCAAGCGTTTCTTACCTCCAAACTGCCATATCTAGCGAACGGATTGACCTATCCGCAAAATTTCTGTTGCATCTGAAAGTAGAAACTCGCCCGATTACAACGGTATGTGTAGTTTTCCCCTAGGCCGTTCCAGTTATTCGTTTCGAGCATCAGAACTGCGAAAATTTTGAGTTTCTCAAGCGTTTCTTACTTCCAAACTGCCATATCTCGCGAACGGATTGACCAATCCGCAAAATTTCTGTTGCATTTGAAAGAAGAAACTCGCCCGATTACAACGGTATGTGTAGTTTTCCCCTAGGCCGTTCCAGTTATTCGTTTCGAGCAACAGAACTACGAAAATTTTGAGTTTCTCAAGCGTTTCTTACTTCCAAACTGCCATATCTCGCGAACGGATTGATCAATCCGCAAAATTTATGTTGCATCTGAAAGTAGAAACTCGCCCGATTACAACGGTATGTGTAGTTTTCCCCTAGGCCGTTCTAGTTATTCGTTTCGAGCATCAGAACTGCGAAAATTTTGAGTTTCTCAAGCGTTTCTTACCTCCGAACTGCCATATCTCGCGAACGGATTGACAAATCCGCAAAATTTCTGTTGCATTTGAAAGTAGAAACTCGCCCGATTACAACGGTATGCGTACTTCTCCCCTAGGCCGTTCTAGTCATTCGTTTCGAGCATCAGAACTGCGAAAATTTTGATTTTCTCAAGCGTTTCTTACCTCCAAACTGCCATATCTCGCGAACGGATTGACCAATCCGCAAAATTTCTGTTGCATCTGAAAGTAGAAACTCGCCCGATTACAACGGTATGCGTACTTTTCCCCTAAGCCGTACTAGTTATTCGTTTCGAGCATCAGAACGGCGAAAATTTTGAGTTTCTCAAGCGTTTCTTACCTCCAAACTGCCATATCTCGCGAACGGATTGACAAATCTCGCGAAATTTCTATTGCATCTGAAAGTAGAAACTCGCCCGATTACAACGGTATGCGTACTTTTCCCCTAGGCCGCACTAGTTACTCGTTTCGACCATCAGAACTGCGAAAATTTTGAGTTTCTCAAGCGTTTCTTATCTCCAAACTGCCATATCTCGCGAACGGATTGATCAATCCGCAAAATTTCTGTTGCGTCTGAAAGTAGAATCTCGCCCGATTACAACGGTATGCGCACTTTTCCCCTAGACCTTTCTAGTTATTCGTGTCGAGCATCAGAACTGCGAAAATTTTGAGTTTCTCAAGCGTTTCTTACCTCCAAACTGCCATATCTAGCGAACGGATTGACCTATCCGCAAAATTTCTGTTGCATCTGAAAGTAGAAACTCGCCCGATTACAACGGTATGTGTAGTTTTCCCCTAGGCCGTTCCAGTTATTCGTTTCGAGCATCAGAACTGCGAAAATTTTGAGTTTCTCAAGCGTTTCTCACCTCCAAACTGCCATATCTCGCGAACGGATTGACCAATCCGCAAAATTTCTGTTGCATCTGAAAGTAGAAACTCGCCCGATTACAACGGCAGGTGTAGTTTTCCTCTAGGCCGTTCTAGTTATTCGTTTCGAGCATCAGAACTGCGAAAATTTTGAGTTTCTCAAGCGTTTCTTACCTCCAAACTGCCATATCTTGCGAACGGATTGACCAATCCGCTAAGTTTCTGTTGCATCTGAAAGTAGAAACTCGCCCGATTACAACGGCAGGTGTAGTTTTCCCCTAGGCCGTTCTAGTTATTCGTTTCGAGCATCAGAACTGCGAAAATTTTGAGTTTCTCAAGCGTTTCTTACCTCCAAACTGCCATGTCTTGCGAACGGATTGACCAATCCGCAAAGTTTCTGTTGCATCTGAAAGTAGAAACTCGCCCGATTACAACGGTATGTGTAGTTTTCCCCTAGGCCGTTCCAGTTATTCGTTTCGAGCATCTGAACTGCGCAAATTTTGAGTTTCACAAGCGTTTCTTACCTCCAAACTGCCATATCTCGCGAACGGATTGACCAATCCCCAAAATTTCTGTTGCATCTGAAAGAAGAAACTCGCCCGATTACAACGGTATGCGTACTGTTCCCCTAGGCCGTTCTAGTTACTCGTTTCGAGCATCAGAACTGCGAAAATTTTGTGTTTCTCAAGCGTTTCTTATCTCCAAACTGCCATATCTCGCGAACGGATTGATCAATCCGCAAAATTTCTGTTGCATCTGAAAGTAGAAACTCGCCCGATTACAACGGTATGGGCACTTTTCCCCTAGGCCGTTCTAGTTATTCGTGTCGAGCATCAGAACTGCGAAAATTTTGAGTTTCTCAAGCGTTTCTCACCTCCGAACTGCCATATCTCGCGAACGGATTGACAAATCCGCAAAATTTCTTTTGCATTTGAAAGTAGAAACTCGCCCGATTACAACGGTATGCGCACTTTTCCCCTGGGCCGTTCTAGTTATTCGTTTCGAGCATCAGAACTGCGAAAATTTTGAGTTTCTAATGCGTTTCTTATCTCCAAACTGCCATATCTCGCGAACGGATTGATCTATCCGCAAAATTTCTGTTGCATCTGAAAGTAGAAACTCGCCCGATTACAACGGTAGGTGTAGTTTTCCCCTAGGCCGTGCTAGTTATTCGTTTCGAGCATCAGAACTGCGAAAATTTTGAGTTCCTCAAGCGTTTCTTACCTCCAAACTGCCATATCTCGCGAAAGGATTGACCAATCCGCATAATTTCTGTTGCATCTGAAAGTAGAAACTCGCCCGATTACAACGGTATGCGTACCTCTCCCCTAGGCCGTTCTAGTCATTCGTTTCGAGCATCAGAACTGCGAAAATTTTGAGTTTCTCAAGCGTTTCTTATCTCCAAACTGCCATATCTCGCGAACGGATTGATAAATCGGCAAAATTTCTAATGCATCTGAAAGTAGAAACTCGCCCGATTACAACGGTATGCGTACTTCTCCCCTAGGCCGTTCTAGTCATTCGTTTCGACCATCAGAACTGCGAAAATTTTGAGTTTCTCAAGCGTTTCTTATCTCCAAACTGCCATATCTGGCGAACGGATTGATCAATCCGCAAAATTTCTGTTGCATCTAAAAGTAGAAACTCGCCCGATTACAACGGTATGCGTACTTCTCCCCTAGGCCGTCCTAGTCATTCGTTTCGAGCATCAGAACTGCGAAAATTTTGAGTTTCTCAAGCGTTTCTTACCTCCAAACTGCCATATCTCGCGAACGGATTGACCAATCCGCAAAATTTCTGTTGCATCTGAAAGTAGAAACTCGCCCGATTACAACGGTATGCGTACTTTTCCCCTAAGCCGTACTAGTTATTCGTTTCGAGCATCAGAACGGCGAAAATTTTGAGTTTCTCAAGCGTTTCTTACCTCCAAACTGCCATATCTCGCGAACGGATTGACAAATCTGCGAAATTTCTATTGCATCTGAAAGTAGAAACTCGCCCGATTACAACGGTATGCGTACTTTTCCCCTAGGCCGCACTAGTTACTCGTTTCGAGCATCAGAACTGCGAAAATTTTGAGTTTCTCAAGCGTTTCTTATCTCCAAACTGCCATATCTCGCGAACGGATTGATCAATCCGCAAAATTTCTGTTGCATCTGAAATTAGAATCTCGCCCGATTACAACGGTATGCGCACTTTTCCCCTAGGCCTTTCTAGTTATTCGTGTCGAGCATCAGAACTGCGAAAATTTTGAGTTTCTCAAGCGTTTCTTACCTCCAAACTGCCATATCTAGCGAACGGATTGACCTATCCGCAAAATTTCTGTTGCATCTGAAAGTAGAAACTCGCCCGATTACAACGGTATGTGTAGTTTTCCCCTAGGCCGTTCCAGTTATTCGTTTCGAGCATCAGAACTGCGAAAATTTTGAGTTTCTCAAGCGTTTCTTACTTCCAAACTGCCATATCTCGCGAACGGATTGACCAATCCGCAAAATTTCTGTTGCATTTGAAAGAAGAAACTCGCCCGATTACAACGGTATGTGTAGTTTTCCCCTAGGCCGTTCCAGTTATTCGTTTCGAGCAACAGAACTACGAAAATTTTGAGTTTCTCAAGCGTTTCTTACTTCCAAACTGCCATATCTCGCGAACGGATTGATCAATCCGCAAAATTTATGTTGCATCTGAAAGTAGAAACTCGCCCGATTACAACGGTATGTGTAGTTTTCCCCTAGGCCGTTCTAGTTATTCGTTTCGAGCATCAGAACTGCGAAAATTTTGAGTTTCTCAAGCGTTTCTTACTTCCAAACTGCCATATCTCGCGAACGGATTGACCAATCCGCAAAATTTCTGTTGCATTTGAAAGAAGAAACTCGCCCGATTACAACGGTATGTGTAGTTTTCCCCTAGGCCGTTCCAGTTATTCGTTTCGAGCAACAGAACTACGAAAATTTTGAGTTTCTCAAGCGTTTCTTACTTCCAAACTGCCATATCTCGCGAACGGATTGATCAATCCGCAAAATTTATGTTGCATCTGAAAGTAGAAACTCGCCCGATTACAACGGTATGTGTAGTTTTCCCCTAGGCCGTTCTAGTTATTCGTTTCGAGCATCAGAACTGCGAAAATTTTGAGTTTCTCAAGCGTTTCTTACCTCCGAACTGCCATATCTCGCGAACGGATTGACAAATCCGCAAAATTTCTGTTGCATTTGAAAGTAGAAACTCGCCCGATTACAACGGTATGCGTACTTCTCCCCTAGGCCGTTCTAGTCATTCGTTTCGAGCATCAGAACTGCGAAAATTTTGATTTTCTCAAGCGTTTCTTACCTCCAAACTGCCATATCTCGCGAACGGATTGACCAATCCGCAAAATTTCTGTTGCATCTGAAAGTAGAAACTCGCCCGATTACAACGGTATGCGTACTTTTCCCCTAAGCCGTACTAGTTATTCGTTTCGAGCATCAGAACGGCGAAAATTTTGAGTTTCTCAAGCGTTTCTTACCTCCAAACTGCCATATCTCGCGAACGGATTGACAAATCTCGCGAAATTTCTATTGCATCTGAAAGTAGAAACTCGCCCGATTACAACGGTATGCGTACTTTTCCCCTAGGCCGCACTAGTTACTCGTTTCGACCATCAGAACTGCGAAAATTTTGAGTTTCTCAAGCGTTTCTTATCTCCAAACTGCCATATCTCGCGAACGGATTGATCAATCCGCAAAATTTCTGTTGCATCTGAAAGTAGAATCTCGCCCGATTACAACGGTATGCGCACTTTTCCCCTAGACCTTTCTAGTTATTCGTGTCGAGCATCAGAACTGCGAAAATTTTGAGTTTCTCAAGCGTTTCTTACCTCCAAACTGCCATATCTAGCGAACGGATTGACCTATCCGCAAAATTTCTGTTGCATCTGAAAGTAGAAACTCGCCCGATTACAACGGTATGTGTAGTTTTCCCCTAGGCCGTTCCAGTTATTCGTTTCGAGCAACAGAACTACGAAAATTTTGAGTTTCTCAAGCGTTTCTTACTTCCAAACTGCCATATCTCGCGAACGGATTGATCAATCCGCAAAATTTATGTTGCATCTGAAAGTAGAAACTCGCCCGATTACAACGGTATGTGTAGTTTTCCCCTAGGCCGTTCTAGTTATTCGTTTCGAGCATCAGAACTGCGAAAATTTTGAGTTTCTCAAGCGTTTCTTACCTCCGAACTGCCATATCTCGCGAACGGATTGACAAATCCGCAAAATTTCTGTTGCATTTGAAAGTAGAAACTCGCCCGATTACAACGGTATGCGTACTTCTCCCCTAGGCCGTTCTAGTCATTCGTTTCGAGCATCAGAACTGCGAAAATTTTGATTTTCTCAAGCGTTTCTTACCTCCAAACTGCCATATCTCGCGAACGGATTGACCAATCCGCAAAATTTCTGTTGCATCTGAAAGTAGAAACTCGCCCGATTACAACGGTATGCGTACTTTTCCCCTAAGCCGTACTAGTTATTCGTTTCGAGCATCAGAACGGCGAAAATTTTGAGTTTCTCAAGCGTTTCTTACCTCCAAACTGCCATATCTCGCGAACGGATTGACAAATCTCGCGAAATTTCTATTGCATCTGAAAGTAGAAACTCGCCCGATTACAACGGTATGCGTACTTTTCCCCTAGGCCGCACTAGTTACTCGTTTCGACCATCAGAACTGCGAAAATTTTGAGTTTCTCAAGCGTTTCTTATCTCCAAACTGCCATATCTCGCGAACGGATTGATCAATCCGCAAAATTTCTGTTGCATCTGAAAGTAGAATCTCGCCCGATTACAACGGTATGCGCACTTTTCCCCTAGACCTTTCTAGTTATTCGTGTCGAGCATCAGAACTGCGAAAATTTTGAGTTTCTCAAGCGTTTCTTACCTCCAAACTGCCATATCTAGCGAACGGATTGACCTATCCGCAAAATTTCTGTTGCATCTGAAAGTAGAAACTCGCCCGATTACAACGGTATGTGTAGTTTTCCCCTAGGCCGTTCCAGTTATTCGTTTCGAGCATCAGAACTGCGAAAATTTTGAGTTTCTCAAGCGTTTCTTACTTCCAAACTGCCATATCTCGCGAACGGATTGACCAATCCGCAAAATTTCTGTTGCATTTGAAAGAAGAAACTCGCCCGATTACAACGGTATGTGTAGCTTTCCCCTAGGCCGTTCCAGTTATTCGTTTCGAGCAACAGAACTACGAAAATTTTGAGTTTCTCAAGCGTTTCTTACTTCCAAACTGCCATATCTCGCGAACGGATTGATCAATCCGCAAAATTTATGTTGCATCTGAAAGTAGAATCTCGCCCGATTACAACGGTATGCGCACTTTTCCCCTAGACCTTTCTAGTTATTCGTGTCGAGCATCAGAACTGCGAAAATTTTGAGTTTCTCAAGCGTTTCTTACCTCCAAACTGCCATATCTAGCGAACGGATTGACCTATCCGCAAAATTTCTGTTGCATCTGAAAGTAGAAACTCGCCCGATTACAACGGTATGTGTAGTTTTCCCCTAGGCCGTTCCAGTTATTCGTTTCGAGCATCAGAACTGCGAAAATTTTGAGTTTCTCAAGCGTTTCTTACTTCCAAACTGCCATATCTCGCGAACGGATTGACCAATCCGCAAAATTTCTGTTGCATTTGAAAGAAGAAACTCGCCCGATTACAACGGTATGTGTAGCTTTCCCCTAGGCCGTTCCAGTTATTCGTTTCGAGCAACAGAACTACGAAAATTTTGAGTTTCTCAAGCGTTTCTTACTTCCAAACTGCCATATCTCGCGAACGGATTGATCAATCCGCAAAATTTATGTTGCATCTGAAAGTAGAAACTCGCCCGATTACAACGGTATGTGTAGTTTTCCCCTAGGCCGTTCTAGTTATTCGTTTCGAGCATCAGAACTGCGAAAATTTTGAGTTTCTCAAGCGTTTCTTACCTCCGAACTGCCATATGTTGCGAACGGATTGACAAATCCGCAAAATTTCTTTTGCATTTGAATGTAGAAACTCGCCCGATTACAACGGTATGCGCACTTTTCCCCTGGGCCGTTCTAGTTATTCGTTTCGAGCATCAGAACTGCGAAAATTTTGAGTTTCTAAAGCGTTTCTTATCTCCAAACTGCCATATCTCGCGAACGGATTGATCTATCCGCAAAATTTCTGTTGCATCTGAAAGTAGAAACTCGCCCGATTACAACGGTATGCGCACTTTTCCCCTAGGCCGTTCTTGTTATTCGTTTCGAGCATCAGAACTGCGAAAATTTTGAGTTTCTCAAGCGTTTCTTACCTCCAAACTGCCATATCTCGCGAACGGATTGATCAATCCGAAAAATTTCTGTTGCATCTGAAAGTAGAAACTCGCCCGATTACAACGGTAGGTGTAGTTTTCCCCTAGGCCGTTCTAGTTATTCGTTTCGAGCATCAGAACTGCGAAAATTTTGAGTTCCTCAAGCGTTTCTTACCTCCAAACTGCCATATCTCGCGAAAGGATTGACCAATCCGCATAATTTCTGTTGCATCTGAAAGTAGAAACTCGCCCGATTACAACGGTATGCGCACTTTTCCCCTGGGCCGGTCTAGTTATTCGTTTCGAGCATCAGAACTGCGAAAATTTTGAGTTTCTCAAGCGTTTCTTACCTCCAAACTGCCATATCTTGCGAACGGATTGACCAATCCGCAAAGTTTCTGTTGCATCTCAAAGTAGAAACTCGCCCGATTACAACGGTATGCGTACTTTTCCCCTAGGCCGTTCAAGTTACTCGTTTCGAGCACCAGAACTGCGAAAATTTTGAGTTTCTCAAGCGTTTCTTATCTCCAAACTGCCATATCTGGCGAACGGATTGATCAATCCGCAAAATTTCTGTTGCATCTGAAAGTAGAAACTCGCCCGATTACAACGGTATGCGTACTTCTCCCCTAGGCCGTTCTAGTCATTCGTCTCGAGCATCAGAACTGCGAAAATTTTGAGTTTCTCAAGCGTTTCTTATCTCCAAACTGCCATATCTCGCGAACGGATTGACCAATCCGCAAAATTTCTGTTGCATCTGAAAGTAGAAACTCGCCCGATTACAACGGTATGTGTAGTTTTCCCCTAGGCCGTTCCAGTTATTCATTTCGAGAATCAGAACTGCGAAAATTTCGAGTTTCTCAAGCGTTTCTTACGTCCATACTGCCATATCTCGCCAACGGATTGATCAATCCGCAAAATTTCTATTGCATCTGAAAGTAGAAACTCGCCCGATTTCAACGGTATGCGCACTTTTCCCTTAGGCGGTTCTAGTTATTCGTTTCGAGCATCAGAACTGCGAAAATTTTGAGTTTCTCAAGCGTTTCTCACCTCCAAACTGCCATATCTCGCGAACGGATTGACCAATCCGCAAAATTTCTGTTGCATCTGAAAGTAGAAACTCGCCCGATTACAACGGCAGGTGTAGTTTTCCTCTAGGCCGTTCTAGTTATTCGTTTCGAGCATCAGAACTGCGAAAATTTTGAGTTTCTCAAGCGTTTCTTACCTCCAAACTGCCATATCTTGCGAACGGATTGACCAATCCGCTAAGTTTCTGTTGCATCTGAAAGTAGAAACTCGCCCGATTACAACGGCAGGTGTAGTTTTCCCCTAGGCCGTTCTAGTTATTCGTTTCGAGCATCAGAACTGCGAAAATTTTGAGTTTCTCAAGCGTTTCTTACCTCCAAACTGCCATATCTCGCGAACGGATTGATCAATCCGCAAAATTTCTGTTGCATCTGAAATTAGAATCTCGCCCGATTACAACGGTATGCGCACTTTTCCCCTAGGCCTTTCTAGTTATTCGTGTCGAGCATCAGAACTGCGAAAATTTTGAGTTTCTCAAGCGTTTCTTACCTCCAAACTGCCATATCTAGCGAACGGATTGACCTATCCGCAAAATTTCTGTTGCATCTGAAAGTAGAAACTCGCCCGATTACAACGGTATGTGTAGTTTTCCCCTAGGCCGTTCCAGTTATTCGTTTCGAGCATCAGAACTGCGAAAATTTTGAGTTTCTCAAGCGTTTCTTACTTCCAAACTGCCATATCTCGCGAACGGATTGACCAATCCGCAAAATTTCTGTTGCATTTGAAAGAAGAAACTCGCCCGATTACAACGGTATGTGTAGTTTTCCCCTAGGCCGTTCCAGTTATTCGTTTCGAGCAACAGAACTACGAAAATTTTGAGTTTCTCAAGCGTTTCTTACTTCCAAACTGCCATATCTCGCGAACGGATTGATCAATCCGCAAAATTTATGTTGCATCTGAAAGTAGAAACTCGCCCGATTACAACGGTATGTGTAGTTTTCCCCTAGGCCGTTCTAGTTATTCGTTTCGAGCATCAGAACTGCGAAAATTTTGAGTTTCTCAAGCGTTTCTTACCTCCGAACTGCCATATCTCGCGAACGGATTGACAAATCCGCAAAATTTCTGTTGCATTTGAAAGTAGAAACTCGCCCGATTACAACGGTATGCGTACTTCTCCCCTAGGCCGTTCTAGTCATTCGTTTCGAGCATCAGAACTGCGAAAATTTTGATTTTCTCAAGCGTTTCTTACCTCCAAACTGCCATATCTCGCGAACGGATTGACCAATCCGCAAAATTTCTGTTGCATCTGAAAGTAGAAACTCGCCCGATTACAACGGTATGCGTACTTTTCCCCTAAGCCGTACTAGTTATTCGTTTCGAGCATCAGAACGGCGAAAATTTTGAGTTTCTCAAGCGTTTCTTACCTCCAAACTGCCATATCTCGCGAACGGATTGACAAATCTCGCGAAATTTCTATTGCATCTGAAAGTAGAAACTCGCCCGATTACAACGGTATGCGTACTTTTCCCCTAGGCCGCACTAGTTACTCGTTTCGACCATCAGAACTGCGAAAATTTTGAGTTTCTCAAGCGTTTCTTATCTCCAAACTGCCATATCTCGCGAACGGATTGATCAATCCGCAAAATTTCTGTTGCATCTGAAAGTAGAATCTCGCCCGATTACAACGGTATGCGCACTTTTCCCCTAGACCTTTCTAGTTATTCGTGTCGAGCATCAGAACTGCGAAAATTTTGAGTTTCTCAAGCGTTTCTTACCTCCAAACTGCCATATCTAGCGAACGGATTGACCTATCCGCAAAATTTCTGTTGCATCTGAAAGTAGAAACTCGCCCGATTACAACGGTATGTGTAGTTTTCCCCTAGGCCGTTCCAGTTATTCGTTTCGAGCATCAGAACTGCGAAAATTTTGAGTTTCTCAAGCGTTTCTTACTTCCAAACTGCCATATCTCGCGAACGGATTGACCAATCCGCAAAATTTCTGTTGCATTTGAAAGAAGAAACTCGCCCGATTACAACGGTATGTGTAGCTTTCCCCTAGGCCGTTCCAGTTATTCGTTTCGAGCAACAGAACTACGAAAATTTTGAGTTTCTCAAGCGTTTCTTACTTCCAAACTGCCATATCTCGCGAACGGATTGATCAATCCGCAAAATTTATGTTGCATCTGAAAGTAGAAACTCGCCCGATTACAACGGCAGGTGTAGTTTTCCCCTAGGCCGTTCTAGTTATTCGTTTCGAGCATCAGACTGCGAAAATTTTGAGTTTCTCAAGCGTTTCTTACCTCCAAACTGCCATATCTCGCGAACGGATTGATCAATCCGAAAAATTTCTGTCGCATCTGAAAGTAGAAACTCGCCCGATTACAACGGTAGGTGTAGTTTTCCCCTAGGCCGTTCTAGTTATTCGTTTCGAGCATCAGAACTGCGAAAATTTTGAGTTCCTCAAGCGTTTCTTACCTCCAAACTGCCATATCTCGCGAAAGGATTGACCAATCCGCATAATTTCTGTTGCATCTGAAAGTAGAAACTCGCCCGATTACAACGGTATGCGCACTTTTCTCCTGGGCCGTTCTAGTTATTCGTTTCGAGCATCAGAACTGCGAAAATTTTGAGTTTCTCAAGCGCTTCTTACCTCCAAACTGCCATATCTTGCGAACGGATTGACCAATCCGCAAAGTTTCTGTTGCATCTGAAAGTAGAAACTCGCCCGATTACAACGGTATGCGTACTTTTCCCCTAGGCCGTTCAAGTTACTCGTTTCGAGCATCAGAACTGCGAAAATTTTGAGTTTCTCAAGCGTTTCTTATCTCCAAACTGCCATATCTGGCGAACGGATTGATCAATCCGCAAAATTTCTGTTGCATCTGAAAGTAGAAACTCGCCCGATTACAACGGTATGCGTACTTCTCCCCTAGGCCGTTCTAGTCATTCGTCTCGAGCATCAGAACTGCGAAAATTTTGAGTTTCTCAAGCGTTTCTTATCTCCAAACTGCCATATCTCGCGAACGGATTGACCAATCCGCAAAATTTCTGTTGCATCTGAAAGTAGAAACTCGCCCGATTACAACGGTATGTGTAGTTTTCCCCTAGGCCGTTCCAGTTATTCATTTCGAGCATCAGAACTGCGAAAATTTCGAGTTTCTCAAGCGTTTCTTACGTCCATACTGCCATATCTCGCCAACGGATTGATCAATCCGCAAAATTTCTATTGCATCTGAAAGTAGAAACTCGCCCGATTTCAACGGTATGGGCACTTTTCCCTTAGGCGGTTCTAGTTATTCGTTTCGAGCATCAGAACTGCGAAAATTTTGAGTTTCTCAAGCGTTTCTCACCTCCAAACTGCCATATCTCGCGAACGAATTGACCAATCCGCAAAATTTCTGTTGCATCTGAAAGTAGAAACTCGCCCGATTACAACGGCAGGTGTAGTTTTCCCCTAGGCCGTTCTAGTTATTCGTTTCGAGCATCAGAACTGCGAAAATTTTGAGTTTCTCAAGCGTTTCTTACCTCCAAACTGCCATATCTTGCGAACGGATTGACCAATCCGCTAAGTTTCTGTTGCATCTGAAAGTAGAAACTCGCCCGATTACAACGGTATGCGTACTTTTCCCCTAGGCCGTTCAAGTTACTCGTTTCGAGCATCAGAACTGCGAAAATTTTGAGTTTCTCAAGCGTTTCTTATCTCCAAACTGCCATATCTGGCGAACGGATTGATCAATCCGCAAAATTTCTGTTGCATCTGAAAGTAGAAACTCGCCCGATTACAACGGTATGCGTACTTCTCCCCTAGGCCGTTCTAGTCATTCGTTTCGAGCATCAGAACTGCGAAAATTTTGAGTTTCTCAAGCGTTTCTTATCTCCAAACTGCCATATCTCGCGAACGGATTGACCAATCCGCAAAATTTCTGTTGCATCTGAAAGTAGAAACTCGCCCGATTACAACGGTATGTGTAGTTTTCCCCTAGGCCGTTCCAGTTATTCGTTTCGAGCAACAGAACTACGAAAATTTTGAGTTTCTCAAGCGTTTCTTACTTCCAAACTGCCATATCTCGCGAACGGATTGATCAATCCGCAAAATTTATGTTGCATCTGAAAGTAGAAACTCGCCCGATTACAACGGTATGTGTAGTTTTCCCCTAGGCCGTTCTAGTTATTCGTTTCGAGCATCAGAACTGCGAAAATTTTGAGTTTCTCAAGCGTTTCTTACCTCCGAACTGCCATATGTTGCGAACGGATTGACAAATCCGCAAAATTTCTTCTGCATTTGAATGTAGAATCTCGCCCGATTACAACGGTATGCGCACTTTTCCCCTGGGCCGTTCTAGTTATTCGTTTCGAGCATCAGAACTGCGAAAATTTTGAGTTTATAAAGCGTTTCTTATCTCCAAACTGCCATATCTCGCGAACGGATTGATCTATCCGCAAAATTTCTGTTGCATCTGAAAGTAGAGACTCGCCCGATTACAACGGTATGCGCACTTTTCCCCTAGGCCGTTCTAGTTATTCGTTTCGAGCATCAGAACTGCGAAAATTTTGAGTTTCTCAAGCGTTTCTTACCTCCAAACTGCAATATCTCGCGAACGGATTGATCAATCCGAAAAATTTCTGTCGCATCTGAAAGTAGAAACTCGCCCGATTACAACGGTAGGTGTAGTTTTCCCCTAGGCCGTTCTAGTTATTCGTTTCGAGCATCAGAACTGCGAAAATTTTGAGTTCCTCAAGCGTTTCTTACCTCCAAACTGCCATATCTCGCGAAAGGATTGACCAATCCGCATAATTTCTGTTGCATCTGAAAGTAGAAACTCGCCCGATTACAACGGTATGCGCACTTTTCCCCTGGGCCGTTCTAGTTATTCGTTTCGAGCATCAGAACTGCGAAAATTTTGAGTTTCTCAAGCGTTTCTTACCTCCAAACTGCCATATCTTGCGAACGGATTGACCAATCCGCAAAGTTTCTGTTGCATCTGAAAGTAGAAACTCGCCCGATTACAACGGTATGCGTACTTTTCCCCTAGGCCGTTCAAGTTACTCGTTTCGAGCATCAGAACTGCGAAAATTTTGAGTTTCTCAAGCGTTTCTTATCTCCAAACTGCCATATCTGGCGAACGGATTGATCAATCCGCAAAATTTCTGTTGCATCTGAAAGTAGAAACTCGCCCGATTACAACGGTATGCGTACTTCTCCCCTAGGCCGTTCTAGTCATTCGTCTCGAGCATCAGAACTGCGAAAATTTTGAGTTTCTCAAGCGTTTCTTATCTCCAAACTGCCATATCTCGCGAACGGATTGACCAATCCGCAAAATTTCTGTTGCATCTGAAAGTAGAAACTCGCCCGATTACAACGGTATGTGTAGTTTTCCCCTAGGCCGTTCCAGTTATTCATTTCGAGCATCAGAACTGCGAAAATTTCGAGTTTCTCAAGCGTTTCTTACGTCCATACTGCCATATCTCGCCAACGGATTGATCAATCCGCAAAATTTCTATTGCATCTGAAAGTAGAAACTCGCCCGATTTCAACGGTATGCGCACTTTTCCCTTAGGCGGTTCTAGTTATTCGTTTCGAGCATCAGAACTGCGAAAATTTTGAGTTTCTCAAGCGTTTCTCACCTCCAAACTGCCATATCTCGCGAACGAATTGACCAATCCGCAAAATTTCTGTTGCATCTGAAAGTAGAAACTCGCCCGATTACAACGGCAGGTGTAGTTTTCCCCTAGGCCGTTCTAGTTATTCGTTTCGAGCATCAGAACTGCGAAAATTTTGAGTTTCTCAAGCGTTTCTTATCTCCAAACTGCCATATCTGGCGAACGGATTGATCAATCCGCAAAATTTCTGTTGCATCTGAAAGTAGAAACTCGCCCGATTACAACGGTATGCGTACTTCTCCCCTAGGCCGTTCTAGTCATTCGTTTCGAGCATCAGAACTGCGAAAATTTTGAGTTTCTCAAGCGTTTCTTATCTCCAAACTGCCATATCTCGCGAACGGATTGACCAATCCGCAAAATTTCTGTTGCATCTGAAAGTAGAAACTCGCCCGATTACAACGGTATGTGTAGTTTTCCCCTAGGCCGTTCTAGTTATTCGTTTCGAGCATCAGAACAGCGAAAATTTTGAGTTTCTCAAGCGTTTCCTATCTCCAAACTGCCATATCTCGCGAACGGATTGACCAATCCGCAAAATTTCTGTTGCATCTGAAAGTAGAAACTCGCCCGATTACAACGGTATGTGTAGTTTTCCCCTAGGCCGTTCTAGCTATTCGTTTCGAGCATCAGAACTGCGAAAATTTTGAGTTCCTCAACCGTTTCTTACCTCCAAACTGCCATATCTCGCGAAAGGATTGACCAATCCGCATGATTTCTGTTGCATCTGAAAGTAGAAACTCGCCCGATTACAACGGTATGCGCACTTTTCCCCTGGGCCGTTCTAGTTATTCGTTTCGAGCAACAGTACTGCGAAAATTTTGAGTTTCTCAAGCGTTTCTTACATCCAAACTGCCATATCTTGCGAACGGATTGACCAATCCGCAAAGTTTCTGTTGCATCTGAAAGTAGAAACTCGCCCGATTACAACGGTATGCGTACTTTTCCCCTAGGCCGTTCAAGTTACTCGTTTCGAGCATCAGAACTGCGAAAATTTTGAGTTTCTCAAGCGTTTCTTACGTCCATACTGCCATATCTCGCCAACGGATTGACAAATCCGCAAAATTTCTTTTGCATTTGAAAGTAGAAACTCGCCCGATTACAACGGTATGCGCACTTTTCCCCTGGGCCGTTCTAGTTATTCGTTTCGAGCATCAGAACTGCGAAAATTTTGAGTTTCTAAAGCGTTTCTTATCTCCAAACTGCCATATCTCGCGAACGGATTGATCTATCCGCAAAATTTCTGTTGCATCTGAAAGTAGAAACTCGCCCGATTACAACGGTAGGTGTAGTTTTCCCCTAGGCCGTGCTAGTTATTCGTTTCGAGCATCAGAACTGCGAAAATTTTGAGTTCCTCAAGCGTTTCTTACCTCCAAACTGCCATATCTCGCGAAAGGATTGACCAATCCGCATAATTTCTGTTGCATCTGAAAGTAGAAACTCGCCCGATTACAACGGTATGCGTACTTCTCCCCTAGGCCGTTCTAGTCATTCGTTTCGAGCATCAGAACTGCGAAAATTTTGAGTTTCTCAAGCGTTTCTTATCTCCAAACTGCCATATCTCGCGAACGGATTGATAAATCCGCAAAATTTCTATTGCATCTGTAAGTAGAAACTCGCCCGATTACAACGGTATGCGTACTTCTCCCCTAGGCCGTTCTAGTCATTCGTTTCGAGCATCAGAACTGCGAAAATTTTGAGTTTCTCAAGCGTTTCTTACCTCCAAACTGCCATATCTTGCGAACGGATTGACCAATCCGCAAAGTTTCTGTTTCATCTGAAAGTAGAAACTCGCCCGATTACAACGTTATGCGTACTTTTCCCCTAGGCCGTTCAAGTTACTCGTTTCGAGCATCAGAACTGCGAAAATTTTGAGTTTCTCAAGCGTTTCTTATCTCCAAACTGCCATATCTGGCGAACGGATTGATCAATCCGCAAAATTTCTGTTGCATCTAAAAGTAGAAACTCGCCCGATTACAACGGTATGCGTACTTCTCCCCTAGGCCGTCCTAGTCATTCGTTTCGAGCATCAGAACTGCGAAAATTTTGAGTTTCTCAAGCGTTTCTTACCTCCAAACTGCCATATCTCGCGAACGGATTGACCAATCCGCAAAATTTCTGTTGCATCTGAAAGTAGAAACTCGCCAGATTACAACGGTATGCGTACTTTTCCCCTAGGCCGCTCCAGTTACTCGTTTCGAGCATCAGAACTGCGAAAATTTTGAGTTTCTCAAGCGTTTCTTACATCCAAACTGCCATATCTCGCGAACGGATTGACCGATCCGCAAAATTTCTGTTGCATCTGAAAGTAGAAGCTCGCCCGATTACAACGGTATGTGTAGTTTTCCCCTAGGCCGTTCTAGTTATTCGTTTCGAGCATCAGAACTGCGCAAATTTTGAGTTTCTCAAGCGTTTCTTACCTCCAAACTGCCATATCTCGCGAACGGATTGACCGATCCGCAAAATTTCTGTTGCATCTGAAAGTAGAAACTCGCCCGATTACAACGGTATGCGTACTTCTCCCCTAGGCCGTTCTAGTCATTCGTTTCGAACATCAGAACTGCGAAAATTTTGAGTTTCTCCAGCGTTTCTTACTTCCAAACTGCCATATCTCGCCAACGGATTGATCAATCCGCAAAATTTCTATTGCATCTGAAAGTAGAAACTCGCCCGATTACAACGGTATGCGCACTTTTCCCCTAGGCCGTTCTAGTTATTCGTTTCGAGCATCAGAACTGCGAAAATTTTGAGTTTCTCAAGCGTTTCTTACCTCCAAACTGCCATATCTCGCGAACGGTTTGATCAATCCGCAAAATATCTGTTGCATCTGAAAGTAGAAACTCGCCCGATTACAACGGTATGGGCACTTATCCCCTAGGCCGTTCTAGTTATTCGTGTCGAGCATCAGAACTGCGAAAATTTTGAGTTTCTCAAGCGTTTCTTACCTCCAAACTGCCATGTCTTGCGAACGGATTGACCAATCCGCAAAGTTTCTGTTGCATCTGAAAGTAGAAACTCGCCCGATTACAACGGTATGTGTAGTTTTCCCCTAGGCCGTTCCAGTTATTCGTTTCGAGCATCTGAACTGCGCAAATTTTGAGTTTCTCAAGCGTTTCTTACCTCCAAACTGCCATATCTCGCGAACGGATTGACCAATCCCCAAAATTTCTGTTGCATCTGAAAGAAGAAACTCGCCCGATTACAACGGTATGCGTACTGTTCCCCTAGGCCGTTCTAGTTACTCGTTTCGAGCATCAGAACTGCGAAAATTTTGTGTTTCTCAAGCGTTTCTTATCTCCAAACTGCCATATCTCGCGAACGGATTGATCAATCCGCAAAATTTCTGTTGCATCTGAAAGTAGAAACTCCCCCGATTACAACGGTATGCGCACTTTTCCCCTAGGCCGTTCTAGTTATTCGTTTCGAGCATCAGAACTGCGAAAATTTTGAGTTTCTCAAGAGTTTCTTACCTCCAAACTGCCATATCTCGCGAACGGATTGATCAATCCGAAAAATTTCTGTTGCATCTGAAAGTTGAAACTCGCCCGATTACAACGGTAGGTGTAGTTTTCCCCTAGGCCGTTCTAGTTATTCGTTTCGAGCATCAGAACTGCGAAAATTTTGAGTTCCTCAAGCGTTTCTTACCTCCAAACTGCCATATCTCGCGAAAGGATTGACCAATCCGCATAATTTCTGTTGCATCTGAAAGTAGAAACTCGCCCGATTACAACGGTATGCGCACTTTTCCCCTGGGCCGTTCTAGTTATTCGTTTCGAGCATCAGAACTGCGAAAATTTTGAGTTTCTCAAGCGTTTCTTACCTCCAAACTGCCATATCTTGCGAACGGATTGACCAATCCGCAAAATTTCTGTTGCATCTGAAAGTAGAAACTCGCCCGATTACAACGGTATGTGTAGTTTTCCCCTAGGCCGTTCTAGTTATTCGTTTCGAGCATCAGAACTGCGAAAATTTTGAGTTTCTCAAGCGTTTCCTATTTCCAAACTGCCATATCTCGCGAACGGATTGACCAATCCGCAAAATTTCTGTTGCATCTGAAAGTAGAAACTCGCCCGATTACAACGGTATGCGTACTTTTCCCGTAGGCCGTTCAAGTTACTCGTTTCGAGCATCAGAACTGCGAAAATTTTGAGTTTCTCAAGCGTTTCTTATCTCCAAACTGCCATATCTGGCGAACGGATTGATCAATCCGCAAAATTTCTGTTGCATCTGAAAGTAGAAACTCGCCCGATTACAACGGTATGCGTACTTCTCCCCTAGGCCGTTCTAGTCATTCGTTTCGAGCATCAGAACTGCGAAAATTTTGAGTTTCTCAAGCGTTTCTTATCTCCAAACTGCCATATCTCGCGAACGGATTGACCAATCCGCAAAATTTCTGTTGCATCTGAAAGTAGAAACTCGCCCGATTACAACGGTATGCGTACTTTTCCCCTAGGCCGTTCAAGTTACTCGTTTCGAGCATCAGAACTGCGAAAATTTTGAGTTTCGCAAGCGTTTCTTATCTCCAAACTGCCATATCTGGCGAACGGATTGATCAATCCGCAAAATTTCTGTTGCATCTGAAAGTAGAAACTCGCCCGATTACAACGGTATGCGTACTTCTCCCCTAGGCCGTTCTAGTCATTCGTTTCGAGCATCAGAACTGCGAAAATTTTGAGTTTCTCAAGCGTTTCTTATCTCCAAACTGCCATATCTCGCGAACGGATTGACCAATCCGCAAAATTTCTGTTGCATCTGAAAGTAGAAACTCGCCCGATTACAACGGTATGTGTAGTTTTCCCCTAGGCCGTTCTAGTTATTCGTTTCGAGCATCAGAACTGCGAAAATTTTGAGTTTCTCAAGCGTTTCCTATCTCCAAACTGCCATATCTCGCGAACGGATTGACCAATCCGCAAAATTTCTGTTGCATCTGAAAGTAGAAACTCGCCCGATTACAACGGTATGCGTACTTTTCCCCTAGGCCGTTCAAGTTACTCGTTTCGAGCATCAGAACTGCGAAAATTTTGAGTTTCTCAAGCGTTTCTTATCTCCAAACTGCCATATCTGGCGAACGGATTGATCAATCCGCAAAATTTCTGTTGCATCTGAAAGTAGAAACTCGCCCGATTACAACGGTATGCGTACTTCTCCCCTAGGCCGTTCTAGTCATTCGTTTCGAGCATCAGAACTGCGAAAATTTTGAGTTTCTCAAGCGTTTCTTATCTCCAAACTGCCATATCTCGCGAACGGATTGACCAATCCGCAAAATTTCTGTTGCATCTGAAAGTAGAAACTCGCCCGATTTCAACGGTATGTGTAGTCTTCCCCTAGGCCGTTCCAGTTATTCATTTCGAGCATCAGAACTGCGAAAATTTTGAGTTTCTCAAGCGTTTCTTACGTCCATACTGCCATATCTCGCCAACGGATTGATCAATCCGCAAAATTTCTATTGCATCTGAAAGTAGAAACTCGCCCGATTTCAACGGTATGCGCACTTTTCCCTTAGGCGGTTCTAGTTATTCGTTTCGAGCATCAGAACTGCGAAAATTTTGAGTTTCTCAAGCGTTTCTCACCTCCAAACTGCCATATCTCGCGAACGGATTGACCAATCCGCAAAATTTCTGTTGCATCTGAAAGTAGAAACTCGCCCGATTACAACGGTATGCGCACTTTTCCCCTAGGCCGTTCTAGTTATTCGTTTCGAGCATCAGAACTGCGAAAATTTTGAGTTTCTCAAGCGTTTCTTACATCCAAACTGCCATATCTCGCGAACGGATTGACCGATCCGCAAAATTTCTGTTGCATCTGAAAGTAGAAACTCGCCCGATTACAACGGTATGCGTACTTTTCCCCTAGGCCGTTCTAGTTACTCGTTCCGAGCATCAGAACTGCGAAAATTTTGAGTTTCTCAAGCGTTTCCTATCTCCAAACTGCCATATCTCGCGAACGGATTGACCAATCCGCAAAATTTCTGTTGCATCTGAAAGTAGAAACTCGCCCGATTACAACGGTAGGTGTAGTTTTCCCCTAGGCCGTTCCAGTTATTCATTTCGAGCATCAGAACTGCGAAAATTTTGAGTTTCTCAAGCGTTTCTTACGTCCAAACTGCCATATCTTGCGAACAGATTGACCGATCCGCAAAATTTCTGTTGCATCTGAAAGTAGAAACTCGCCCGATTACAACGGTATGCGTACTTTTCCCCTAGGCCGCTCCAGTTACTCGTTTCGAGCATCAGAACTGCGAAAATTTTGAGTTTCTCAAGCGTTTCTTACCTCCAAACAGCCATATCTCGCGAACGGATTGACCAATCCGCATAATTTCTGTTGCATCTGAAAGTAGAAACTCGCCCGATTACGAAGGTTTGCGTACTTTTCCCCTAGGCCGTTCTAGTTATTCGTTTCGAGCATCAGAGCTGCGAAAATTTTGAGTTTCTCAAGCGTTTCTTACCTCCAAACTGCCATATCTCGCGAACGGATTGACCAATCCGCAAAATTTCTGTTGCTTCTGAAAGTAGAAACTCGCCCGATTACAACGGTAGGTGTAGTTTTCCCCTAGGCCGTTCTAGTTACTCGTTGCGAGCATCAGAACTGCGAAAATTTTGAGTTTCTCAAGCGTTTCTTACCTCCAAACAGCCATATCTCGCGAACGGATTGACCAATCCGCAAAGATTCTGTTGCATCTGAAAGTAGAAACTCGCCCGATTACAACGGTATGCATACTTTTCCCCTAGGCCGTTCTAGTTACTCGTTTCGAGCATCAGAACTGCGAAAATTTTGAGTTTCTCAAGCGTTTCTTACCTCCAAACTGCCATATCTCGCGAACGGATTGACCAATCCGCAAAATTTCTGTTGCATCTGAAAGTAGAAACTCGCCCGATTACAACGGTAGGTGTAGTTTTCCCCTAGGCCGTTCTAGTTATTCGTTTCGAGCATCAGAACTGCGAAAATTTTGAGTTTCTCAAGCGTTTCTTACATCCAAACGGCCATATCTCGCGAACGGATGGACCAATCCGAATAATTTCTGTTGCATCTGAAAGTAGAAACTCGCCCGATTACATCGGTATGCGTACTTTTCCCCTAGGCCGTTCTAGTTATTCGTTTCGAGCATCAGAACTGCGAAAATTTGGAGTTTCTCAAGCGTTTCTTACCTCCAAATTGCCACATCTCGCAAACGGATTGACCAATCCGCAAAATTTCTGTTGCATCTGAAAGTAGAAACTCGCCCGATTACAACGGTATGCGTACATTTCCCCAAGGCCGTTCTAGTTACTCGTTTCGAGCATCAGAACTGCGAAAATTTTGAGTTTCTCAAGCGCTTCTTACCTCCAAACTGCCATATCTCGCAAACGGATTGATCAATCCGCAAAATTTCTGTTGCATCTGAAAGTAGAAACTCGCCCGATTACAACGGTATGCGTACTTCTCCCCTAGGCCGTTCTAGTCATTCGTTTCGAGCATCAGAACTGCGAAAATTTGGAGTTTCTCAAGCGTTTCTTATCTCCAAACTGCCATATCTCACGAACGGATTGATCAATCCGCAAAATTTCTGTTGCTTCTGAAAGTAGAAACTCGCCCGATTACAACGGTATGCGCACTTTTCCCGTAGGCCGTTCTTGTTATTCGTTTCGAGCATCAGAACTGCGAAAATTTTGAGTTTCTCAAGCGTTTCTTACATCCAAACGGCCATATCTCGCGAACGGATTGACCAATCCTCATAATTTCTGTTGCATCTGAAAGTAGAAACTCGCCCGATTACAACGGTATGCGTACTTCTCCCCTAGGACGTTCTAGTCATTCGTTTCGATCATCAGAACTGCGAAAATTTTGAGTTTCTCAAGCGTTTCTTATCTCCAAACGGCCATATCTCGCGAACGGATTGAACAATCCGCAAAATTTCTATTACATCTGGAAGTAGAATCTCGCCCGATTACAACGGTAGGTGTAGTTTTCCCCTAGGTCGTTCTAGTTATTCGTTTCGAGCATCAGAACTGCGAAAATTTTGAGTTTCCCAAGCGTTTCTTACATCAAAACTGACACATCTCGCAAACGGATTGACCAATACGCAAAATTTCTGTTGTATCTGAAAGTAGAAACTCGCCCGATTACAACGGTATGTGTAGTTTTCCCCTAGGCCGTTCCAGTTATTCGTTTCGAGCATCAAAACTGCGAAAATTTTGAGTTTCTCAAGCGTTTCTTACTTCCAAACTGCCATATCTAGCGAACGGATTGATCAATCCGCAAAATTTCTGTTGCATCTGAAAGTAGAAACTCGCCCGATTACATCGGTATGCGTACTTTTCCCCTAGGCCGTACCAGTTACTAGTTTCGAGCATCAGAACTGTGAAAATTTTGAGTTTCTCAAGCGTTTCTTACATACAAACGGCCATATCTCGCGAACGGATTGATCAATCCGCAAAACTTCTGTTGCATCTGAAAGTAGAAACTCGCCCGATTACAACGGTATGCGTACTTCTCCTCTAGGCCGTTCCAGTCATTCGTTTCGAGCATCAGAACTGCGAAAATTTTGAGTTTCTCAAGCGTTTCTTACTTCCAAACTTCCATATCTCGCGAACGGATCGACCAATCCGCAAAATTTCTGTTGCATCTGAAAGTAGACACTCGCCCGATTACATCGGTATGCGTACTTTTCCCCTAGGCCGTTCTAGTTACTCGTTTCGAGCATCAGAACTGCGAAAATTTTGAGTTTCTCAAGCGTTTCTTACCTCCAAACTGCCACATC
The DNA here is from genome assembly GCF_051014685.1 of Ptiloglossa arizonensis. Classification (NCBI taxonomy): domain Eukaryota; kingdom Metazoa; phylum Arthropoda; class Insecta; order Hymenoptera; family Colletidae; genus Ptiloglossa; species Ptiloglossa arizonensis. The sequence goes on along the minus strand of NW_027478774.1, from coordinate 496,285 downwards.
TCGCAAACGGATTGACCAATCCGCAAAATTTCTGTTGTATCTGAAAGTAGAAACTCGCCCGATTACAACGGTATGTGTAGTTTTCCCCTAGGCCGTTCTAGTTATTCGTTTCGAGCATCAGAACTGCGAAAATTTTGAGTTTCTCAAGCGTTTCTTATCTCCAAACTGCCATATCTCGCGAACGGATTGACCAATCCGCAAAATTTCTGTTGCATCTGAAAGTAGAAACTCGCCCGATTACAACGGTATGTGTAGTTTTCCCCTAGGCCGTTCTAGTCATTCGTTTCGAGCATCAGAACTGCGAAAATTTTGAGTTTCTCAAGCGTTTCTTACTTCCAAACTGCCATATCTCGCGAACGGATCGACAAATCCGCAAAATTTCTGTTGCATCTGAAAGTAGAAACTCGCCCGATTACATCGGTATGCGTACTTTTCCCCTAGGCCGTTCCGGTTACTCGTTTCGAGCATCAGAACTGCGAAAATTTGGAGTTTCTAAAGCGTTTCTTACCTGCAAACTGCCATATCTCGCGAACGCATTGACCAATCCGCAAAATTTCTGTTGCATTTGAAAGTAGAAACTCGCCCGATTACAACGGTATGCGCACTTTTCCCCTGGGCCGTTCTGTAATAGTTATTCGTTTCGAGCATCAGAACTGCGAAAATTTTGAGTTTCTAAAGCGTTTCTTACATCCAAACGGCCATATCTCGCGAACGGATTGACCAATCCGCAAAATTTCTGTTGCATCTGAAAGTAGAAACTCGCCCGATTACAACGGTATGCGTACTTCTCCCCTAGGCCGTTCTAGTCATTCGTTTCGAGCATCAGAACTGCGAAAATTTTGAGTTTCTCAAGCGTTTCTTATCTCCAAACTGCCATATCTCACGAACGGATTGATCAATCCGCAAAATTTCTGTTGCTTCTGAAAGTAGAAACTCGCCCGATTACAACGGTATGCGTACTTCTCCTCTAGGCCGTTCCAGTCATTCGTTTCGAGCATCAGAACTGCGAAAATTTTGAGTTTCTCAAGCGTTTCTTACTTCCAAACTTCCATATCTCGCGAACGGATCGACCAATCCGCAAAATTTCTGTTGCATCTGAAAGTAGACACTCGCCCGATTACATCGGTATGCGTACTTTTCCCCTAGGCCGTTCTAGTTACTCGTTTCGAGCATCAGAACTGCGAAAATTTTGAGTTTCTCAAGCGTTTCTTACCTCCAAACTGCCACATCTCGCAAACGGATTGACCAATCCGCAAAATTTCTGTTGTATCTGAAAGTAGAAACTCGCCCGATTACAACGGTATGTGTAGTTTTCCCCTAGGCCGTTCTAGTTATTCGTTTCGAGCATCAGAACTGCGAAAATTTTGAGTTTCTCAAGCGTTTCTTATCTCCAAACTGCCATATCTCGCGAACGGATTGACCAATCCGCAAAATTTCTGTTGCATCTGAAAGTAGAAACTCGCCCGATTACAACGGTATGTGTAGTTTTCCCCTAGGCCGTTCTAGTCATTCGTTTCGAGCATCAGAACTGCGAAAATTTTGAGTTTCTCAAGCGTTTCTTACTTCCAAACTGCCATATCTCGCGAACGGATCGACAAATCCGCAAAATTTCTGTTGCATCTGAAAGTAGAAACTCGCCCGATTACATCGGTATGCGTACTTTTCCCCTAGGCCGTTCCGGTTACTCGTTTCGAGCATCAGAACTGCGAAAATTTTGAGTTTCTAAAGCGTTTCTTACCTGCAAACTGCCATATCTCGCGAACGCATTGACCAATCCGCAAAATTTCTGTTGCATTTGAAAGTAGAAACTCGCCCGATTACAACGGTATGCGCACTTTTCCCCTGGGCCGTTCTGTAATAGTTATTCGTTTCGAGCATCAGAACTGCGAAAATTTTGAGTTTCTAAAGCGTTTCTTACATCCAAACGGCCATATCTCGCGAACGGATTGACCAATCCGCAAAATTTCTGTTGCATCTGAAAGTAGAAACTCGCCCGATTACAACGGTATGCGTACTTCTCCCCTAGGCCGTTCTAGTCATTCGTTTCGAGCATCAGAACTGCGAAAATTTTGAGTTTCTCAAGCGTTTCTTATCTCCAAACTGCCATATCTCACGAACGGATTGATCAATCCGCAAAATTTCTGTTGCTTCTGAAAGTAGAAACTCGCCCGATTACAACGGTATGCGTACTTCTCCTCTAGGCCGTTCCAGTCATTCGTTTCGAGCATCAGAACTGCGAAAATTTGGAGTTTCTCAAGCGTTTCTTACATCCAAACGGCCATATCTCGCGAACGGATTGACCAATCCTCATGATTTCTGTTGCATCTGAAAGTAGAAACTCGCCCGATTACAACGGTACGCGTACTTCTCCCCTAGGACGTTCTAGTCATTCGTTTCGATCATCAGAACTGCGAAAATTTTGAGTTTCTCAAGCGTTTCTTACATCCAAACGGCCATATCTCGCGAACGGATTGACCAACCCGCAAAATTTCTGTTGCATCTGAAAGTAGAAACTCGCCCGATTACAACGGTATGCGTACTTCTCCCCTAGGCCGTTCTAGTCATTCGTTTCGAGCATCAGAACTGCGAAAATTTTGAGTTTCTCAAGCGTTTCTTATCTCCAAACTGCCATATCTCACGAACGGATTGATCAATCCGCAAAATTTCGGTTGCTTCTGAAAGTAGATACTCGCCCGATTACAACGGTATGCGCACTTTTCCCCTAGGCCGTTCTAGTTATTCGTTTCGAGCATCAGAACTGCGAAAATTTTGAGTTTCTCAAGCGTTTCTTACATCCAAACGGCCATATCTCGCGAACGGATTGACCAATCCTCATAATTTCTGTTGCATCTGAAAGTAGAAACTCGCCCGATTACAACGGTACGCGTACTTCTCCCCTAGGACGTTCTAGTCATTCGTTTCGATCATCAGAACTGCGAAAATTTTGAGTTTCTCAAGCGTTTCTTATCTCCAAACGGCCATATCTCGCGAACGGATTGACCAATCCGCAAAATTTCTATTACATCTGGAAGTAGAATCTCGCCCGATTACAACGGTAGGTGTAGTTTTCCCCTAGGTCGTTCTAGTGTTTCGTTTCGAGCATCAGAACTGCGAAAATTTTGAGTTTCCCAAGCGTTTCTTACCTCCAAACTGCCACATCTCGCAAACGGATTGATCAATCCGCAAAATTTCTGTTGCATCTGAAAGTAGAAACTCGCCCGATTACAACGGTATGCGTACTTCTCCCCTAGGCCGTTCTAGTCATTCGTTTCGAGCATCAGAACTGCGAAAATTTTGAGTTTCTCAAGCGTTTCTTACTTCCAAACTGCCATATCTCGCGAACGGATCGACCAATCCGCAAAATTTCTGTTGCATCTGAAAGTAGAAACTCGCCCGATTACATCGGTATGCGTACTTTTCCCCTAGGCCGTACCAGTTACTAGTTTCGAGCATCAGAACTGCGAAAATTTTGAGTTTCTCAAGCGTTTCTTACATACAAACGGCCATATCTCGCGAACGGATTGATCAATCCGCAAAATTTCTGTTGCATCTGAAAGTAGAAACTCGCCCGATTACAACGGTATGCGTACTTCTCCTCTAGGCCGTTCCAGTCATTCGTTTCGAGCATCAGAACTGCGAAAATTTTGAGTTTCTCAAGCGTTTCTTACTTCCAAACTTCCATATCTCGCGAACGGATCGACCAATCCGCAAAATTTCTATTGCATCTGAAAGTAGAAACTCGCCCGATTACATCGGTATGCGTACTTTTCCCCTAGGCCGTTCTAGTTACTCGTTTCGAGCATCAGAACTGCGAAAATTTTGAGTTTCTCAAGCGTTTCTTACCTCCAAACTGCCACATCTCGCAAACGGATTGACCAATCCGCAAAATTTCTGTTGTATCTGAAAGTAGAAACTCGCCCGATTACATCGGTATGCGTACTTTTCCCCTAGGCCGTTCTAGTTACTCGTTTCGAGCATCAGAACTGCGAAAATTTTGAGTTTCTCAAGCGTTTCTTACCTCCAAACTGCCACATCTCGCAAACGGATTGACCAATCCGCAAAATTTCTGTTGTATCTGAAAGTAGAAACTCGCCCGATTACAACGGTATGTCTAGTTTTCCCCTAGGCCGTTCTAGTTATTCGTTTCGAGCATCAGAACTGCGAAAATTTTGAGTTTCTCAAGCGTTTCTTACCTGCAAACTGCCATATCTCGCGAACGCATTGACCAATCCGCAAAATTTCTGTTGCATTTGAAAGTAGAAACTCGCCCGATTACAACGGTATGCGCACTTTTCCCCTGGGCCGTTCTGTAATAGTTATTCGTTTCGAGCATCAGAACTGCGAAAATTTTGAGTTTCTAAAGCGTTTCTTACATCCAAACGGCCATATCTCGCGAACGGATTGACCAATCCGCAAAATTTCTGTTGCATCTGAAAGTAGAAACTCGCCCGATTACAACGGTATGCGTACTTCTCCCCTAGGCCGTTCTAGTCATTCGTTTCGAGCATCAGAACTGCGAAAATTTTGAGTTTCTCAAGCGTTTCTTATCTCCAAACTGCCATATCTCACGAACGGATTGATCAATCCGCAAAATTTCTGTTGCTTCTGAAAGTAGAAACTCGCCCGATTACAACGGTATGCGCACTCTTCCCGTAGGCCGTTCTAGTTATTCGTTTCGAGCATCAGAACTGCGAAAATTTTGAGTTTCTCAAGCGTTTCTTACATCCAAACGGCCATATCTCGCGAACGGATTGACCAATCCTCATAATTTCTGTTGCATCTGAAAGTAGAAACTCGCCCGATTACAACGGTACGCGTACTTCTCCCCTAGGACGTTCTAGTCATTCGTTTCGAGCATCAGAACTGCGAAAATTTTGAGTTTCCCAAGCGTTTCTTACCTCAAAACTGACACATCTCGCAAACGGATTGACCAATCCGCAAAATTTCTGTTGTATCTGAAAGTAGAAACTCGCCCGATTACAACGGTATGTGTAGTTTTCCCCTAGGCCGTTCCAGTTATTCGTTTCGAGCATCAGAACTGCGAAAATTTTGAGTTTCTCAAGCGTTTCTTACTTCCAAACTGCCATATCTCGCGAATGGATTGACCAATCCGCAAAATTTCTGTTGCTTCTGAAAGTAGAAACTCTCTCGATTACAACGGTATGCGCACTTTTCCCGTAGGCCGTTGTAGTTATTCGTTTCGAGCATCAGAACTGCGAAAATTTTGAGTTTCTCAAGCGTTTCTTACATCCAAACGGCCATATCTCGCGAACGGATTGAACAATCCACATAATTTCTGTTGCATCTGAAAGTAGAAACTCGCCCGATTACAACGGTATGCGTACTTCTCCCCTAGGACGTTCTAGTCATTCGTGTCGAGCATCAGAAATGCGAAAATTTTGAGTTTCTCAAGCGTTTCTTATCTCCAAACAGCCATATATCGCGAACGGATTGACCTATCCGCAAAATTTCTGTTGCATCTGAAAATAGAAACTCGCCCGATTACATCGGTATGCGTACTTTTCCCCTAGGCCGTTCTAGTTACTCGTTTCGAGCATCAGAACTGCGAAAATTTTGAGTTTCTCAAGCGTTTCTTACCTCCAAACTGCCACATCTCGCAAACGGATTGACCAATCCGCAAAATTTCTGTTGCATCTGAAAGTAGAAACTCGCCCGATTACATCGGTATGCGTACTTTTCCCCTAGGCCGTTCTAGTTACTCGTTTCGAGCATCAGAACTGCGAAAATTTTGAGTTTCTCAAGCGTTTCTTACCTCCAAACTGCCACATCTCGCAAACGGATTGACCAATCCGCAAAATTTCTGTTGTATCTGAAATTAGAAACTCGCCCGATTACAACGGTATGTGTAGTTTTCCCCTAGGCCGTTCTAGTTATTCGTTTCGAGCATCAGAACTGCGAAAATTTTGAGTTTCTCAAGCGTTTCTTACTTCCAAACTGCCATATCTCGCGAACGGATCGACCAATCCGCAAAATTTCTGTTGCATCTGAAAGTAGAAACTCGCCCGATTACATCGGTATGCGTACTTTTCCCCTAGGCCGTTCCAGTTACTCGTTTCGAGCATCAGAACTGCGAAAATTTTGAGTTTCTCAAGCGTTTCTTACCTGCAAACTGCCATATCTCGCGAACGCATTGACCGATCCGCAAAATTTCTGTTGCATTTGAAAGTAGAAACTCGCCCGATTACAACGGTATGCGCACATTTCCCCTGTGCCGTTCTGTAATAGTTATTCGTTTCGAGCATCAGAACTGCGAAAATTTTGAGTTTCTAAAGCGTTTCTTACATCCAAACGGCCATATCTCGCGAACGGATTGACCAATCCGCAAAATTTCTGTTGCATCTGAAAGTAGAAACTCGCCCGATTACAACGGTATGCGTACTTCTCCCCTAGGCCGTTCTAGTCATTCGTTTCGAGCATCAGAACTGCGAAAATTTTGAGTTTCTCAAGCGTTTCTTATCTCCAAACTGCCATATCTCACGAACGGATTGATCAATCCGCAAAATTTCTGTTGCTTCTGAAAGTAGAAACTCGCCCGATTACAACGGTATGCGCACTTTTCCCGTAGGCCGTTCTAGTTATTCGTTTCGAGCATCAGAACTGCGAAAATTTTGAGTTTCTCAAGCGTTTCTTATCTCCAAACGGCCATATCTCGCGAACGGATTGACCAATCCGCAAAATTTCTATTACATCTGGAAGTAGAATCTCGCCCGATTACAACGGTAGGTGTAGTTTTCCCCTAGGTCGTCCTAGTTATTCGTTTCGAGCATCAGAACTGCGAAAATTTTGAGTTTCCCAAGCGTTTCTTACCTCAAAACTGACACATCTCGCAAACGGATTGACCAATCCGCAAAATTTCTGTTGCATCTGAAAGTAGAAACTCGCCCGATTACAACGGTATGCGTACTTCTCCCCTAGGCCGTTCTAGTCATTCGTTTCGAGCATCAGAACTGCGAAAATTTTGAGTTTCTCAAGCGTTTCTTATCTCCAAACTGCCATATCTCACGAACGGATTGATCAATCCGCAAAATTTCTGTTGCTTCTGAAAGTAGAAACTCGCCCGATTACAACGGTACGCGTACTTCTCCCCTAGGACGTTCTAGTCATTCGTTTCGAGCATCAGAACTGCGAAAATTTTGAGTTTCTCAAGCGTTTCTTATCTCCAAACGGCCATATCTCGCGAACGGATTGACCAATCCGCAAAATTTCTATTACATCTGGAAGTAGAATCTCGCCCGATTACAACGGTATGCGCACTCTTCCCGTAGGCCGTTCTAGTTATTCGTTTCGAGCATCAGAACTGCGAAAATTTTGAGTTTCTCAAGCGTTTCTTACATCCAAACGGCCATATCTCGCGAACGGATTGACCAATCCTCATAATTTCTGTTGCATCTGAAAGTAGAAACTCGCCCGATTACAACGGTACGCGTACTTCTCCCCTAGGACGTTCTAGTCATTCGTTTCGAGCATCAGAACTGCGAAAATTTTGAGTTTCCCAAGCGTTTCTTACCTCAAAACTGACACATCTCGCAAACGGATTGACCAATCCGCAAAATTTCTGTTGTATCTGAAAGTAGAAACTCGCCCGATTACAACGGTATGTGTAGTTTTCCCCTAGGCCGTTCCAGTTATTCGTTTCGAGCATCAGAACTGCGAAAATTTTGAGTTTCTCAAGCGTTTCTTACTTCCAAACTGCCATATCTCGCGAATGGATTGACCAATCCGCAAAATTTCTGTTGCTTCTGAAAGTAGAAACTCTCTCGATTACAACGGTATGCGCACTTTCCCGTAGGCCGTTGTAGTTATTCGTTTCGAGCATCAGAACTGCGAAAATTTTGAGTTTCTCAAGCGTTTCTTACATCCAAACGGCCATATCTCGCGAACGGATTGAACAATCCACATAATTTCTGTTGCATCTGAAAGTAGAAACTCGCCCGATTACAACGGTATGCGTACTTCTCCCCTAGGACGTTCTAGTCATTCGTGTCGAGCATCAGAAATGCGAAAATTTTGAGTTTCTCAAGCGTTTCTTACCTCCAAACTGCCACATCTCGCAAACGGGTTGACCAATCCGCAAAATTTCTGTTGTATCTGAAAGTAGAAACTCGCCCGATTACAACGGTATGTGTAGTTTTCCCCTAGGCCGTTCTAGTTATTCGTTTCGAGCATCAGAACTGCGAAAATTTTGAGTTTCTCAAGCGTTTCTTATCTCCAAACTGCCATATCTCGCGAACGGATCGACCAATCCGCAAAATTTCTGTTGCATCTGAAAGTAGAAACTCGCCCGATTACATCGGAATGCGTACTTTTCCCCTAGGCCGTTCCAGTTACTCGTTTCGAGCATCAGAACTGCGAAAATTTTGAGTTTCTCAAGCGTTTCTTACCTGCAAACTGCCATATCTCGCGAACGCATTGACCAATCCGCAAAATTTCTGTTGCATTTGAAAGTAGAAACTCGGCCGATTACAACGGTATGCGCACATTTCCCCTGTGCCGTTCTGTAATAGTTATTCGTTTCGAGCATCAGAACTGCGAAAATTTTGAGTTTCTAAAGCGTTTCTTACATCCAAACGGCCATATCTCGCGAACGGATCGACCAATCCGCAAAATTTCTGTTGCATCTGAAAGTAGAAACTCGCCCGATTACAACGGTATGCGTACTTCTCCCCTAGGCCGTTCTAGTCATTCGTTTCGAGCATCAGAACTGCGAAAATTTTGAGTTTCTCAAGCGTTTCTTATCTCCAAACTGCCATATCTCACGAACGGATTGATCAATCCGCAAAATTTCTGTTGCTTCTGAAAGTAGAAACTTGCCCGATTACAACGGTATGCGCAGTTTTCCCGTAGGCCGTTCTAGTTATTCGTTTCGAGCATCAGAACTGCGAAAATTTTGAGTTTCTCAAGCGTTTCTTACATCCAAACGGCCATATCTCGCGAACGGATTGACCAATCCTCATAATTTCTGTTGCATCTGAAAGTAGAAACTCGCCCGATTACAACGGTACGCGTACTTCTCCCCTAGGCCGTTCTAGTCATTCGTTTCGAGCATCAGAACTGCGAAAATTTTGAGTTTCTCAAGCGTTTCTTATCTCCAAACTGCCATATCTCACGAACGGATTGATCAATCCGCAAAATTTCTGTTGCTTCTGAAAGTAGAAACTCGCCCGATTACAACGGTATGCGCACTTTTCCCGTAGGCCGTTCTAGTTATTCGTTTCGAGCATCAGAACTGCGAAAATTTTGAGTTTCTCTAGCGTTTCTTATCTCCAAACTGCCATATCTCACGAACGGATTGATCAATCCGCAAAATTTCTGTTGCTTCTGAAAGTAGAAACTCGCCCGATTACAACGGTATGCGCACTTTTCCCGTAGGACGTTCTAGTCATTCGTTTCGAGCATCAGAACTGCGAAAATTTTGAGTTTCTCAAGCGTTTCTTATCTCCAAACGGCCATATCTCGCGAACGGATTGACCAATCCGCAAAATTTCTATTACATCTGGAAGTAGAATCTCGCCCGATTACAACGGTAGGTGTAGTTTTCCCCTAGGTCGTTCTAGTTATTCGTTTCGAGCATCAGAACTGCGAAAATTTTGAGTTTCCCAAGCGTTTCTTACCTCAAAACTGACACATCTCGCAAACGGATTGACCAATCCGCAAAATTTCTGTTGTATCTGAAAGTAGAAACTCGCCCGATTACAACGGTATGTGTAGTTTTCCCCTAGGCCGTTCCAGTTATTCGTTTCGAGCATCAGAACTGCGAAAATTTTGAGTTTCTCAAGCGTTTCTTACATCCAAACGGCCATATCTCGCGAACGGATTGAACAATCCACATAATTTCTGATGCATCTGAAAGTAGAAACTCGCCCGATTACAACGGTATGCGTACTTCTCCCCTAGGACGTTCTTGTCATTCGTGTCGAGCATCAGAAATGCGAAAATTTTGAGTTTCTCAAGCGTTTCTTATCTCCAAACAGCCATATCTAGCGAACGGATTGATCAATCCGCAAAATTTCTGTTGCATCTGAAAGTAGAAACTCGCCCGATTACAACGGTATGCGTACTTCTCCCCTAGGCCGTTCTAGTCATTCGTGTCGAGCATCAGAACTGCGAAAATTTGGAGTTTCTCAAGCGTTTCTTACTTCCAAACTGCCATATCTCGCGAACGGATCGACCAATCCGCAAAATTTCTGTTGCATCTGAAACTAGAAACTCGCCCGATTACATCGGTATGCGTACTTTTCCCCTAGGCCGTTCTAGTTACTCGTTTCGAGCATCAGAACTGCGAAAATTTTGAGTTTCTCAAGCGTTTCTTACCTCCAAACTGCCACATCTCGCAAACGGATTGACCAATCCGCAAAATTTCTGTTGCATCTGAAAGTAGAAACTCGCCCGATTACATCGGTATGCGTACTTTTCCCCTAGGCCGTTCCAGTTACTCGTTTCGATCATCAGAACTGCGAAAATTTTGAGTTTCTCAAGCGTTTCTTACCTGCAAACTGCCATATCTCGCGAACGCATTGACCAATCCGCAAAATTTCTGTTGCATTTGAAAGTAGAAACTCGCCCGATTACAACGGTATGCGCACTTTTCCCCTGGGCCGTTCTGCAATAGTTATTCGTTTCGAGCATCAGAACTGCGAAAATTTTGAGTTTCTAAAGCGTTTCTTACATCCAAACGGCCATATCTCGCGAACGGATTGACCAATCCGCAAAATTTCTGTTGCATCTGAAAGTAGAAACTCGCCCGATAACAACGGTATGCGTACTTCTCCCCTAGGCCGTTCTAGTCATTCGTTTCGAGCATCAGAACTGCGAAAATTTTGAGTTTCTCAAGCGTTTCTTATCTCCAAACTGCCATATCTCACGAACGGATTGATCAATCCGCAAAATTTCTGTTGCTTCTGAAAGTAGAAACTCGCCCGATTACAACGGTACGCGTACTTCTCCCCTAGGACGTTCTAGTCATTCGTTTCGAGCATCAGAACTGCGAAAATTTTGAGTTTCTCAAGCGTTTCTTATCTCTAAACGGCCATATCTCGCGAACGGATTGACCAATCCGCAAAATTTCTATTACATCTGGAAGTAGAATCTCGCCCGATTACAACGGTAGGTGTAGTTTTCCCCTAGGTCGTTCTAGTTATTCGTTTCGAGCATCAGAACTGCGAGAATTTTGAGTTTCCCAAGCGTTTCTTATCTCCAAACTGCCATATCTCACGAACGGATTGATCAATCCGCAAAATTTCTGTTGCTTCTGAAAGTAGAAACTCGCCCGATTACAACGGTACGCGTACTTCTCCCCTAGGACGTTCTAGTCATTCGTTTCGAGCATCAGAACTGCGAAAATTTTGAGTTTCTCAAGCGTTTCTTATCTCCAAACGGCCATATCTCGCGAACGGATTGACCAATCCGCAAAATTTCTATTACATCTGGAAGTAGAATCTCGCCCGATTACAACGGTAGGTGTAGTTTTCCCCTAGGTCGTTCTAGTTATTCGTTTCGAGCATCAGAACTGCGAAAATTTTGAGTTTCCCAAGCGTTTCTTACCTCAAAACTGACACATCTCGCAAACGGATTGACCAATCCGCAAAATTTCTGTTGTATCTGAAAGTAGAAACTCGCCCGATTACAACGGTATGTGTAGTTTTCCCCTAGGCCGTTCCAGTTATTCGTTTCGAGCATCAGAACTGCGAAAATTTTGAGTTTCTCAAGCGTTTCTTACATCCAAACGGCCATATCTCGCGAACGGATTGAACAATCCACATAATTTCTGTTGCATCTGAAAGTAGAAACTCGCCCGATTACAACGGTATGCGTACTTCTCCCCTAGGACGTTCTAGTCATTCGTGTCGAGCATCAGAAATGCGAAAATTTTGAGTTTCTCAAGCGTTTCTTATCTCCAAACAGCCATATATCGCGAACGGATTGACCTATCCGCAAAATTTCTGTTGCATCTGAAAGTAGAAACTCGCCCGATTACATCGGTATGCGTACTTTTCCCCTAGGCCGTTCTAGTTACTCGTTTCGAGCATCATAACTGCGAAAATTTTGAGTTTCTCAAGCGTTTCTTACCTCCAAACTGCCACATCTCGCAAACGGGTTGACCAATCCGCAAAATTTCTGTTGTATCTGAAAGTAGAAACTCGCCCGATTACAACGGTATGTGTAGTTTTCCCCTAGGCCGTTCTAGTTATTCGTTTCGAGCATCAGAACTGCGAAAATTTTGAGTTTCTCAAGCGTTTCTTATCTCCAAACTGCCATATCTCGCGAACGGATCGACCAATCCGCAAAATTTCTGTTGCATCTGAAAGTAGAAACTCGCCCGATTACATCGGAATGCGTACTTTTCCCCTAGGCCGTTCCAGTTACTCGTTTCGAGCATCAGAACTGCGAAAATTTTGAGTTTCTCAAGCGTTTCTTACCTGCAAACTGCCATATCTCGCGAACGCATTGACCAATCCGCAAAATTTCTGTTGCATTTGAAAGTAGAAACTCGGCCGATTACAACGGTATGCGCACATTTCCCCTGTGCCGTTCTGTAATAGTTATTCGTTTCGAGCATCAGAACTGCGAAAATTTTGAGTTTCTAAAGCGTTTCTTACATCCAAACGGCCATATCTCGCGAACGGATCGACCAATCCGCAAAATTTCTGTTGCATCTGAAAGTAGAAACTCGCCCGATTACAACGGTATGCGTACTTCTCCCCTAGGCCGTTCTAGTCATTCGTTTCGAGCATCAGAACTGCGAAAATTTTGAGTTTCTCAAGCGTTTCTTATCTCCAAACTGCCATATCTCACGAACGGATTGATCAATCCGCAAAATTTCTGTTGCTTCTGAAAGTAGAAACTTGCCCGATTACAACGGTATGCGCAGTTTTCCCGTAGGCCGTTCTAGTTATTCGTTTCGAGCATCAGAACTGCGAAAATTTTGAGTTTCTCAAGCGTTTCTTACATCCAAACGGCCATATCTCGCGAACGGATTGACCAATCCTCATAATTTCTGTTGCATCTGAAAGTAGAAACTCGCCCGATTACAACGGTACGCGTACTTCTCCCCTAGGCCGTTCTAGTCATTCGTTTCGAGCATCAGAACTGCGAAAATTTTGAGTTTCTCAAGCGTTTCTTATCTCCAAACTGCCATATCTCACGAACGGATTGATCAATCCGCAAAATTTCTGTTGCTTCTGAAAGTAGAAACTCGCCCGATTACAACGGTATGCGCACTTTTCCCGTAGGCCGTTCTAGTTATTCGTTTCGAGCATCAGAACTGCGAAAATTTTGAGTTTCTCTAGCGTTTCTTACATCCAAACGGCCATATCTCGCGAACGGATTGACCAATCCTCATAATTTCTGTTGCATCTGAAAGTAGAAACTCGCCCGATTACAACGGTACGCGTACTTCTCCCCTAGGACGTTCTAGTCATTCGTTTCGAGCATCAGAACTGCGAAAATTTTGAGTTTCTCAAGCGTTTCTTATCTCCAAACGGCCATATCTCGCGAACGGATTGACCAATCCGCAAAATTTCTATTACATCTGGAAGTAGAATCTCGCCCGATTACAACGGTAGGTGTAGTTTTCCCCTAGGTCGTTCTAGTTATTCGTTTCGAGCATCAGAACTGCGAAAATTTTGAGTTTCCCAAGCGTTTCTTACCTCAAAACTGACACATCTCGCAAACGGATTGACCAATCCGCAAAATTTCTGTTGTATCTGAAAGTAGAAACTCGCCCGATTACAACGGTATGTGTAGTTTTCCCCTAGGCCGTTCCAGTTATTCGTTTCGAGCATCAGAACTGCGAAAATTTTGAGTTTCTCAAGCGTTTCTTACATCCAAACGGCCATATCTCGCGAACGGATTGAACAATCCACATAATTTCTGATGCATCTGAAAGTAGAAACTCGCCCGATTACAACGGTATGCGTACTTCTCCCCTAGGACGTTCTTGTCATTCGTGTCGAGCATCAGAAATGCGAAAATTTTGAGTTTCTCAAGCGTTTCTTATCTCCAAACAGCCATATCTAGCGAACGGATTGATCAATCCGCAAAATTTCTGTTGCATCTGAAAGTAGAAACTCGCCCGATTACAACGGTATGCGTACTTCTCCCCTAGGCCGTTCTAGTCATTCGTGTCGAGCATCAGAACTGCGAAAATTTGGAGTTTCTCAAGCGTTTCTTACTTCCAAACTGCCATATCTCGCGAACGGATCGACCAATCCGCAAAATTTCTGTTGCATCTGAAACTAGAAACTCGCCCGATTACATCGGTATGCGTACTTTTCCCCTAGGCCGTTCTAGTTACTCGTTTCGAGCATCAGAACTGCGAAAATTTTGAGTTTCTCAAGCGTTTCTTACCTCCAAACTGCCACATCTCGCAAACGGATTGACCAATCCGCAAAATTTCTGTTGCATCTGAAAGTAGAAACTCGCCCGATTACATCGGTATGCGTACTTTTCCCCTAGGCCGTTCCAGTTACTCGTTTCGATCATCAGAACTGCGAAAATTTTGAGTTTCTCAAGCGTTTCTTACCTGCAAACTGCCATATCTCGCGAACGCATTGACCAATCCGCAAAATTTCTGTTGCATTTGAAAGTAGAAACTCGCCCGATTACAACGGTATGCGCACTTTTCCCCTGGGCCGTTCTGCAATAGTTATTCGTTTCGAGCATCAGAACTGCGAAAATTTTGAGTTTCTAAAGCGTTTCTTACATCCAAACGGCCATATCTCGCGAACGGATTGACCAATTCGCAAAATTTCTGTTGCATCTGAAAGTAGAAACTCGCCCGATTACAACGGTATGCGTACTTCTCCCCTAGGCCGTTCTAGTCATTCGTTTCGAGCATCAGAACTGCGAAAATTTTGAGTTTCTCAAGCGTTTCTTATCTCCAAACTGCCATATCTCACGAACGGATTGATCAATCCGCAAAATTTCTGTTGCTTCTGAAAGTAGAAACTCGCCCGATTACAACGGTACGCGTACTTCTCCCCTAGGACGTTCTAGTCATTCGTTTCGAGCATCAGAACTGCGAAAATTTTGAGTTTCTCAAGCGTTTCTTATCTCTAAACGGCCATATCTCGCGAACGGATTGACCAATCCGCAAAATTTCTATTACATCTGGAAGTAGAATCTCGCCCGATTACAACGGTAGGTGTAGTTTTCCCCTAGGTCGTTCTAGTTATTCGTTTCGAGCATCAGAACTGCGAGAATTTTGAGTTTCCCAAGCGTTTCTTATCTCCAAACTGCCATATCTCACGAACGGTTTGATCAATCCGCAAAATTTCTGTTGCTTCTGAAAGTAGAAACTCGCCCGATTACAACGGTACGCGTACTTCTCCCCTAGGACGTTCTAGTCATTCGTTTCGAGCATCAGAACTGCGAAAATTTTGAGTTTCTCAAGCGTTTCTTATCTCCAAACGGCCATATCTCGCGAACGGATTGACCAATCCGCAAAATTTCTATTACATCTGGAAGTAGAATCTCGCCCGATTACAACGGTAGGTGTAGTTTTCCCCTAGGTCGTTCTAGTTATTCGTTTCGAGCATCAGAACTGCGAAAATTTTGAGTTTCCCAAGCGTTTCTTACCTCAAAACTGACACATCTCGCAAACGGATTGACCAATCCGCAAAATTTCTGTTGTATCTGAAAGTAGAAACTCGCCCGATTACAACGGTATGTGTAGTTTTCCCCTAGGCCGTTCCAGTTATTCGTTTCGAGCATCAGAACTGCGAAAATTTTGAGTTTCTCAAGCGTTTCTTACATCCAAACGGCCATATCTCGCGAACGGATTGAACAATCCACATAATTTCAGATGCATCTGAAAGTAGAAACTCGCCCGATTACAACGGTATGCGTACTTCTCCCCTAGGACGTTCTTGTCATTCGTGTCGAGCATCAGAAATGCGAAAATTTTGAGTTTCTCAAGCGTTTCTTATCTCCAAACAGCCATATCTAGCGAACGGATTGATCAATCCGCAAAATTTCTGTTGCATCTGAAAGTAGAAACTCGCCCGATTACAACGGTATGCGTACGTCTCCCCTAGGCCGTTCTAGTCATTCGTTTCGAGCATCAGAACTGCGAAAATTTGGAGTTTCTCAAGCGTTTCTTACTTCCAAACTGCCATATCTCGCGAACGGATCGACCAATCCGCAAAATTTCTGTTGCATCTGAAACTAGAAACTCGCCCGATTACATCGGTATGCGTACTTTTCCCCTAGGCCGTTCTAGTTACTCGTTTCGAGCATCAGAACTGCGAAAATTTTGAGTTTCTCAAGCGTTTCTTACCTCCAAACTGCCACATCTCGCAAACGGATTGACCAATCCGCAAAATTTCTGTTGCATCTGAAAGTAGAAACTCGCCCGATTACATCGGTATGCGTACTTTTCCCCTAGGCCGTTCCAGTTACTCGTTTCGATCATCAGAACTGCGAAAATTTTGAGTTTCTCAAGCGTTTCTTACCTGCAAACTGCCATATCTCGCGAACGCATTGACCAATCCGCAAAATTTCTGTTGCATTTGAAAGTAGAAACTCGCCCGATTACAACGGTATGCGCACTTTTCCCCTGGGCCGTTCTGCAATAGTTATTCGTTTCGAGCATCAGAACTGCGAAAATTTTGAGTTTCTAAAGCGTTTCTTACATCCAAACGGCCATATCTCGCGAACGGATTGACCAATCCGCAAAATTTCTGTTGCATCTGAAAGTAGAAACTCGCCCGATTACAACGGTATGCGTACTTCTCCCCTAGGCCGTTCTAGTCATTCGTTTCGAGCATCAGAACTGCGAAAATTTTGAGTTTCTCAAGCGTTTCTTATCTCCAAACTGCCATATCTCACGAACGGATTGATCAATCCGCAAAATTTCTGTTGCTTCTGAAAGTAGAAACTCGCCCGATTACAACGGTACGCGTACTTCTCCCCTAGGACGTTCTAGTCATTCGTTTCGAGCATCAGAACTGCGAAAATTTTGAGTTTCTCAAGCGTTTCTTATCTCCAAACGGCCATATCTCGCGAACGGATTGACCAATCCGCAAAATTTCTATTACATCTGGAAGTAGAATCTCGCCCGATTACAACGGTAGGTGTAGTTTTCCCCTAGGTCGTTCTAGTTATTCGTTTCGAGCATCAGAACTGCGAAAATTTTGAGTTTCTCAAGCGTTTCTTATCTCCAAACTGCCATATCTCACGAACGGATTGATCAATCCGCAAAATTTCTGTTGCTTCTGAAAGTAGAAACTCGCCCGATTACAACGGTATGCGCACTTTTCCCGTAGGCCGTTCTAGTTATTCGTTTCGAGCATCAGAACTGCGAAAATTTTGAGTTTCTCAAGCGTTTCTTACATCCAAACGGCCATATCTCGCGAACGGATTGACCAATCCTCATAATTTCTGTTGCATCTGAAAGTAGAAACTCGCCCGATTACAACGGTATGCGTACTTCTCCCCTAGGCCGTTCTAGTCATTCGTTTCGAGCATCAGAACTGCGAAAATTTGGTGTTTCTCAAGCGTTTCTTACATCCAAACGGCCATATCTCGCGAACGGATTGAACAATCCACATAATTTCTGATGCATCTGAAAGTAGAAACACGCCCGATTACAACGGTATGCGTACTTCTCCCCTAGGACGTTCTTGTCATTCGTGTCGAGCATCAGAAATGCGAAAATTTTGAGTTTCTCAAGCGTTTCTTATCTCCAAACAGCCATATCTAGCGAACGGATTGATCAATCCGCAAAATTTCTGTTGCATCTGAAAGTAGAAACTCGCCCGATTACAACGGTATGCGTACTTCTCCCCTAGGCGGTTGTAGTCATTCGTTTCGAGCATCAGAACTGCGAAATTTTGGAGTTTCTCAAGCGTTTCTTACTTCCAAACTGCCATATCTCGCGAACGGATCGACCAATCCGCAAAATTTCTGTTGCATCTGAAACTAGAAACTCGCCCGATTACATCGGTATGCGTACTTTTCCCCTAGGCCGTTCCAGTTACTCGTTTCGATCATCAGAACTGCGAAAATTTTGAGTTTCTCAAGCGTTTCTTACCTGCAAACTGCCATATCTCGCGAACGCATTGACCAATCCGCAAAATTTCTGTTGCATTTGAAAGTAGAAACTCGCCCGATTACAACGGTATGCGCACTTTTCCCCTGGGCCGTTCTGCAATAGTTATTCGTTTCGAGCATCAGAACTGCGAAAATTTTGAGTTTCTAAAGCGTTTCTTACATCCAAACGGCCATATCTCGCGAACGGATTGACCAATCCGCAAAATTTCTGTTGCATCTGAAAGTAGAAACTCGCCCGATTACAACGGTATGCGTACTTCTCCCCTAGGCCGTTCTAGTCATTCGTTTCGAGCATCAGAACTGCGAAAATTTTGAGTTTCTCAAGCGTTTCTTATCTCCAAACTGCCATATCTCACGAACGGATTGATCAATCCGCAAAATTTCTGTTGCTTCTGAAAGTAGAAACTCGCCCGATTACAACGGTACGCGTACTTCTCCCCTAGGACGTTCTAGTCATTCGTTTCGAGCATCAGAACTGCGAAAATTTTGAGTTTCTTAAGCGTTTCTTATCTCCAAACTGCCATATCTCACGAACGGATTGATCAATCCGCAAAATTTCTGTTGCTTCTGAAAGTAGAAACTCGCCCGATTACAACGGTATGCGTACTTCTCCCCTAGGCCGTTCTAGTCATTCGTTTCGAGCATCAGAACTGCGAAAATTTGGTGTTTCTCAAGCGTTTCTTACTTCCAAACTGCCATATCTCGCGAACGGATCGACCATTCCGCAAAATTTCTGTTGCATCTGAAAGTAGAAACTCGCCCGATTACATCGGTATGCGTACTTTTCCCCTAGGCCGTTCTAGTTACTCGTTTCGAGCATCAGAACTGCGAAAATTTTGAGTTTCTCAAGCGTTTCTTACCTCCAAACTGCCACATCTCGCAAACGGATTGACCAATCCGCAAAATTTCTGTTGTATCTGAAAGTAGAAACTCGCTCGATTACAACGGTATGTGTAGTTTTCCCCTAGGCCGTTCCAGTTATTCGTTTCGAGCATCAGAACTGCGAAAATTTTGAGTTTCTCAAGCGTTTCTTACCTGCAAACTGCCATACCTCGCAAACGCATTGACCAATCCGCAAAATTTCTGTTGCATTTGAAAGTAGAAACTCGCGCGATTACAACGGTATGCGCACTTCTCCCCTAGGCCGTTCTAGTCATTCGTTTCGAGCATCAGAACTGCGAAAATTTTGAGTTTCTCAAGCGTTTCTTATCTCCAAACTGCCATATCTCACGAACGGATTGATCAATCCGCAAAATTTCTGTTGCTTCTGAAAGTAGAAACTCGCCCGATTACAACGGTATGCGCACTTTTCCCGTAGGCCGTTCTAGTTATTCGTTTCGAGCATCAGAACTGCGAAAATTTTGAGTTTCTCAAGCGTTTCTTACATCCAAACGGCCATATCTCGCGAACGGATTGACCAATCCTCATAATTTCTGTTGCATCTGAAAGTAGAAACTCGCCCGATTACAACGGTACGCGTACTTCTCCCCTAGGACGTTCTAGTCATTCGTTTCGAGCATCAGAACTGCGAAAATTTTGAGTTTCTCAAGCGTTTCTTATCTCCAAACGGCCATATCTCGCGAACGGATTGACCAATCCGCAAAATTTCTATTACATCTGGAAGTAGAATCTCGCCCGATTACAACGGTAGGTGTAGTTTTCCCCTAGGTCGTTCTAGTTATTCGTTTCGAGCATCAGAACTGCGAAAATTTTGAGTTTCCCAAGCGTTTCTTACTTCAAAACTGACACATCTCGCAAACGGATTGACCAATCCGCAAAATTTCTGTTGTATCTGAAAGTAGAAACTCGCCCGATTACAACGGTATGTGTAGTTTTCCCCTAGGCCGTTCCAGTTATTCGTTTCGAGCATCAGAACTGCGAAAATTTTGAGTTTCTCAAGCGTTTCTTATCTCCAAACTGCCATATCTCACGAACGGATTGATCAATCCGCAAAATTTCTGTTGCTTCTGAAAGTAGAAACTCGCCCGATTACAACGGTATGCGCACTTTTCCCGTAGGCCGTTCTAGTTATTCGTTTCGAGCATCAGAACTGCGAAAATTTTGAGTTTCTCAAGCGTTTCTTACATCCAAACGGCCATATCTCGCGAACGGATTGACCAATCCGCAAAATTTCTGTTGCATCTGAAAGTAGAAACTCGCCCGATTACAACGGTATGCGTACTTCTCCCCTAGGCCGTTCTAGTCATTCGTTTCGAGCATCAGAACTGCGAAAATTTTGAGTTTCTCAAGCGTTTCTTATCTCCAAACTGCCATATCTCACGAACGGATTGATCAATCCGCAAAATTTCTGTTGCTTCTGAAAGTAGAAACTCGCCCGATTACAACGGTATGCGCACTTTTCCCGTAGGCCGTTCTAGTTATTCGTTTCGAGCATCAGAACTGCGAAAATTTTGAGTTTCTCAAGCGTTTCTTACATCCAAACGGCCATATCTCGCGAACGGATTGACCAATCCTCATAATTTCTGTTGCATCTGAAAGCAGAAACTCGCCCGATTACAACGGTACGCGTACTTCTCCCCTAGGACGTTCTAGTCATTCGTTTCGAGCATCAGAACTGCGAAAATTTTGAGTTTCTCAAGCGTTTCTTATCTCCAAACGGCCATATCTCGCGAACGGATTGACCAATCCGCAAAATTTCTATTACATCTGGAAGTAGAATCTCGCCCGATTACAACGGTAGGTGTAGTTTTCCCCTAGGTCGTTCTAGTTATTCGTTTCGAGCATCAGAACTGCGAAAATTTTGAGTTTCCCAAGCGTTTCTTACTTCAAAACTGACACATCTCGCAAACGGATTGACCAATCCGCAAAATTTCTGTTGTATCTGAAAGTAGAAACTCGCCCGATTACAACGGTATGTGTAGTTTTCCCCTAGGCCGTTCCAGTTATTCGTTTCGAGCATCAGAACTGCGAAAATTTTGAGTTTCTCAAGCGTTTCTTATCTCCAAACTGCCATATCTCACGAACGGATTGATCAATCCGCAAAATTTCTGTTGCTTCTGAAAGTAGAAACTCGCCCGATTACAACGGTATGCGCACTTTTCCCGTAGGCCGTTCTAGTTATTCGTTTCGAGCATCAGAACTGCGAAAATTTTGAGTTTCTCAAGCGTTTCTTACATCCAAACGGCCATATCTCGCGAACGGATTGACCAATCCTCATAATTTCTGTTGCATCTGAAAGTAGAAACTCGCCCGATTACAACGGTATGCGTACTTCTCCCCTAGGCCGTTCTAGTCATTCGTTTCGAGCATCAGAACTGCGAAAATTTGGTGTTTCTCAAGCGTTTCTTACTTCCAAACTGCCATATCTCGCGAACGGATCGACCATTCCGCAAAATTTCTGTTGCATCTGAAAGTAGAAACTCGCCCGATTACATCGGTATGCGTACTTTTCCCCTAGGCCGTTCTAGTTACTCGTTTCGAGCATCAGAACTGCGAAAATTTTGAGTTTCTCAAGCGTTTCTTACCTCCAAACTGCCACATCTCGCAAACGGATTGACCAATCCGCAAAATTTCTGTTGTATCTGAAAGTAGAAACTCGCTCGATTACAACGGTATGTGTAGTTTTCCCCTAGGCCGTTCCAGTTATTCGTTTCGAGCATCAGAACTGCGAAAATTTTGAGTTTCTCAAGCGTTTCTTATCTCCAAACTGCCATATCTCACGAACGGATTGATCAATCCGCAAAATTTCTGTTGCTTCTGAAAGTAGAAACTCGCCCGATTACAACGGTATGCGCACTTTTCCCGTAGGCCGTTCTAGTTATTCGTTTCGAGCATCAGAACTGCGAAAATTTTGAGTTTCTCAAGCGTTTCTTACATCCAAACGGCCATATCTCGCGAACGGATTGACCAATCCTCATAATTTCTGTTGCATCTGAAAGTAGAATCTCGCCCGATTACAACGGTACGCGTACTTCTCCCCTAGGACGTTCTAGTCATTCGTTTCGAGCATCAGAACTGCGAAAATTTTGAGTTTCTCAAGCGTTTCTTATCTCCAAACGGCCATATCTCGCGAACGGATTGACCAATCCGCAAAATTTCTATTACATCTGGAAGTAGAATCTCGCCCGATTACAACGGTAGGTGTAGTTTTCCCCTAGGTCGTTCTAGTTATTCGTTTCGAGCATCAGAACTGCGAAAATTTTGAGTTTCCCAAGCGTTTCTTACTTCAAAACTGACACATCTCGCAAACGGATTGACCAATCCGCAAAATTTCTGTTGTATCTGAAAGTAGAAACTCGCCCGATTACAACGGTATGTGTAGTTTTCCCCTAGGCCGTTCCAGTTATTCGTTTCGAGCATCAGAACTGCGAAAATTTTGAGTTTCTCAAGCGTTTCTTATCTCCAAACTGCCATATCTCACGAACGGATTGATCAATCCGCAAAATTTCTGTTGCTTCTGAAAGTAGAAACTCGCCCGATTACTACGGTATGCGCACTTTTCCCGTAGGCCGTTCTAGTTATTCGTTTCGAGCATCAGAACTGCGAAAATTTTGAGTTTCTCAAGCGTTTCTTACATCCAAACGGCCATATCTCGCGAATGGATTGACCAATCCTCATAATTTCTGTTGTATCTGAAAGTAGAAACTCGCCCGATTACAACGGTATGTGTAGTTTTCCCCTAGGCCGTTCCAGTTATTCGTTTCGAGCATCAGAACTGCGAAAATTTTGAGTTTCTCAAGCGTTTCTTACCTGCAAACTGCCATATCTCGCAAACGCATTGACCAATCCGCAAAATTTCTGTTGCATTTGAAAGTAGAAACTCGCGCGATTACAACGGTATGCGCACTTCTCCCCTAGGACGTTCTGGTCATTCGTTTCGAGCATCAGAACTGCGAAAATTTTGAGTTTCTCAAGCGTTTCTTATCTCCAAACGGCCATATCTCGCGAACGGATTGACCAATCCGCAAAATTTCTATTACATCTGGAAGTAGAATCTCGCCCGATTACAACGGTAGGTGTAGTTTTCCCCTAGGTCGTTCTAGTTATTCGTTTCGAGCATCAGAACTGCGAAAATTTTGAGTTTCCCAAGCGTTTCTTACCTCAAAACGGACACATCTCACGAACGGATTGATCAATCCGCAAAATTTCTGTTGCTTCTGAAAGTAGAAACTCGCCCGATTACAACGGTATGCGTACTTCTCCCCTAGGCCGTTCTAGTCATTCGTTTCGAGCATCAGAACTGCGAAAAATTTGAGTTTCTCAAGCGTTTCTTATCTCCAAACTGCCATATCTCACGAACGGATTGATCAATCCGCAAAATTTCTGTTGCTTCTGAAAGTAGAAACTCGCCCGATTACAACGGTATGTGTAGTTTTCCCCTAGGCCGTTCCAGTTATTCGTTTCGAGCATCAGAACTGCGAAAATTTCGAGTTTCTTAAGCGTTTCTTATCTCCAAACTGCCATATCTCACGAACGGATTGATCAATCCGCAAAATTTCTGTTGCTTCTGAAAGTAGAAACTCGCCCGATTACAACGGTATGCGTACTTCTCCCCTAGGCCGTTCTAGTCATTCGTTTCGAGCATCAGAACTGCGAAAATTTGGTGTTTCTCAAGCGTTTCTTACTTCCAAACTGCCATATCTCGCGAACGGATCGACCATTCCGCAAAATTTCTGTTGCATCTGAAAGTAGAAACTCGCCCGATTACATCGGTATGCGTACTTTTCCCCTAGGCCGTTCTAGTTACTCGTTTCGAGCATCAGAACTGCGAAAATTTTGAGTTTCTCAAGCGTTTCTTACCTCCAAACTGCCACATCTCGCAAACGGATTGACCAATCCGCAAAATTTCTGTTGTATCTGAAAGTAGAAACTCGCTCGATTACAACGGTATGTGTAGTTTTCCCCTAGGCCGTTCCAGTTATTCGTTTCGAGCATCAGAACTGCGAAAATTTTGAGTTTCTCAAGCGTTTCTTACCTGCAAACTGCCATATCTCGCAAACGCATTGACCAATCCGCAAAATTTCTGTTGCATTTGAAAGTAGAAACTCGCGCGATTACAACGTTATGCGCACTTCTCCCCTAGGCCGTTCTAGTCATTCGTTTCGCGCATCAGAACTGCGAAAATTTTGAGTTTCTCAAGCGTTTCTTATCTCCAAACTGCCATATCTCACGAACGGATTGATCAATCCGCAAAATTTCTGTTGCTTCTGAAAGTAGAAACTCGCCCGATTACAACGGCATGCGCACTTTTCCCGTAGGCCGTTCTAGTTATTCGTTTCGAGCATCAGAACTGCGAAAATTTTGAGTTTCTCAAGCGTTTCTTACTTCCAAACGGCCATATCTCGCGAACGGATTGACCAATCCTCATAATTTCTGTTGCATCTGAAAGTAGAAACTCGCCCGATTACAACGGTACGCGTACTTCTCCCCTAGGACGTTCTAGTCATTCGTTTCGAGCATCAGAACTGCGAAAACTTTGAGTTTCTCAAGCGTTTCTTACCTCCAAACTGCCACATCTCGCAAACGGATTGACCAATCCGCAAAATTTCTGTTGTATCTGAAAGTAGAAACTCGCCCGATTACAACGGTATGTGTAGTTTTCCCCTAGGTCGTTCCAGTTATTCGTTTCGAGCATCAGAACTGCGAAAATTTTGAGTTTCTCAAGCGTTTCTTACCTGCAAACTGCCATATCTCGCAAACGCATTGACCAATCCGCAAAATTTCTGTTGCATTTGAAAGTAGAAACTCGCCCGATTACAACGGTATGCGCACTTTTCCCGTAGGCCGTTCTAGTTATTCGTTTC
Source organism: Ptiloglossa arizonensis (assembly GCF_051014685.1). NCBI lineage: Eukaryota > Metazoa > Arthropoda > Insecta > Hymenoptera > Colletidae > Ptiloglossa > Ptiloglossa arizonensis. Next base: position 471,449 of record NW_027478774.1, on the reverse strand, counting down.
GAGCATCAGAACTGCGAAAATTTTGAGTTTCTCAAGCGTTTCTTACATCCAAACGGCCATATCTCGCGAACGGATTGACCAATCCTCATAATTTCTGTTGCATCTGAAAGTAGAAACTCGCCCGATTACAACGGTACGCGTACTTCTCCCCTAGGACGTTCTAGTCATTCGTTTCGAGCATCAGAACTGCGAAAATTTTGAGTTTCTCAAGCGTTTCTTATTTCCAAACGGCCATATCTCGCGAACGGATTGACCAATCCGCAAAATTTCTATTACATCTGGAAGTAGAATCTCGCCCGATTACAACGGTAGGTGTAGTTTTCCCCTAGGTCGTTCTAGTTATTCGTTTCGAGCATCAGAACTGCGAAAATTTTGAGTTTCCCAAGCGTTTCTTACTTCAAAACTGACACATCTCGCAAACGGATTGACCAATCCGCAAAATTTCTGTTGTATCTGAAAGTAGAAACTCGCCCGATTACAACGGTATGTGTAGTTTTCCCCTAGGCCGTTCCAGTTATTCGTTTCGAGCATCAGAACTGCGAAAATTTTGAGTTTCTCAAGCGTTTCTTATCTCCAAACTGCCATATCTCACGAACGGATTGATCAATCCGCAAAATTTCTGTTGCTTCTGATAGTAGAAACTCGCCCGATTACAACGGTATGCGCACTTTTCCCGTAGGCCGTTCTAGTTATTCGTTTCGAGCATCAGAACTGCGAAAATTTTGAGTTTCTCAAGCGTTTCTTACATCCAAACGGCCATATCTCGCGAACGGATTGACCAATCCTCATAATTTCTGTTGCATCTGAAAGTAGAAACTCGCCCGATTACAACGGTACGCGTACTTCTCCCCTAGGACGTTCTGGTCATTCGTTTCGAGCATCAGAACTGCGAAAATTTTGAGTTTCTCAAGCGTTTCTTATCTCCAAACGGCCATATCTCGCGAACGGATTGACCAATCCGCAAAATTTCTATTACATCTGGAAGTAGAATCTTGCCCGATTACAACGGTAGGTGTAGTTTTCCCCTAGGCCGTTCTAGTTACTCGTTTCGAGCATCAGAACTGCGAAAATTTTGAGTTTCTCAAGCGTTTCTTACATCCAAACTGCCACATCTCGCAAACGGATTGACCAATCCGCAAAATTTCTGTTGTATCTGAAAGTAGAAACTCGCCCGATTACAACGGTATGTGTAGTTTTCCCCTAGGTCGTTCCAGTTATTCGTTTCGAGCATCAGAACTGCGAAAATTTTGAGTTTCTCAAGCGTTTCTTACCTGCAAACTGCCATATCTCGCAAACGCATTGACCAAACCGCAAAATTTCTGTTGCATTTGAAAGTAGAAACTCGCCCGATTACAACGGTATGCGCACTTTTCCCGTAGGCCGTTCTAGTTATTCGTTTCGAGCATCAGAACTGCGAAAATTTTGAGTTTCTCAAGCGTTTCTTACATCCAAACGGCCATATCTCGCGAACGGATTGACCAATCCTCATAATTTCTGTTGCATCTGAAAGTAGAAACTCGCCCGATTACAACGGTACGCGTACTTCTCCCCTAGGACGTTCTAGTCATTCGTTTCGAGCATCAGAACTGCGAAAATTTTGAGTTTCTCAAGCGTTTCTTATCTCCAAACGGCCATATCTCGCGAACGGATTGACCAATCCGCAAAATTTCTATTACATCTGGAAGTAGAATCTCGCCCGATTACAACGGTAGGTGTAGTTTTCCCCTAGGTCGTTCTAGTTATTCGTTTCGAGCATCAGAACTGCGAAAATTTTGAGTTTCCCAAGCGTTTCTTACTTCAAAACTGACACATCTCGCAAACGGATTGACCAATCCGCAAAATTTCTGTTGTATCTGAAAGTAGAAACTCGCCCGATTACAACGGTATGTGTAGTTTTCCCCTAGGCCGTTCCAGTTATTCGTTTCGAGCATCAGAACTGCGAAAATTTTGAGTTTCTCAAGCGTTTCTTATCTCCAAACTGCCATATCTCACGAACGGATTGATCAATCCGCAAAATTTCTGTTGCTTCTGAAAGTAGAAACTCGCCCGATTACAACGGTATGCACACTTTTCCCGTAGGCCGTTCTAGTTATTCGTTTCGAGCATCAGAACTGCGAAAATTTTGAGTTTCTCAAGCGTTTCTTACATCCAAACGGCCATATCTCGCGAACGGATTGACCAATCCTCATAATTTCTGTTGCATCTGAAAGTAGTAACTCGCCCGATTACAACGGTACGCGTACTTCTCCCCTAGGACGTTCTGGTCATTCGTTTCGAGCATCAGAACTGCGAAAATTTTGAGTTTCTCAAGCGTTTCTTATCTCCAAACGGCCATATCTCGCGAACGGATTGACCAATCCGCAAAATTTCTATTACATCTGGAAGTAGAATCTCGCCCGATTACAACGGTAGGTGTAGTTTTCCCCTAGGTCGTTCTAGTTATTCGTTTCGAGCATCAGAACTGCGAAAATTTTGAGTTTCCCAAGCGTTTCTTACCTCAAAACTGACACATCTCGCAAACGGATTGACCAATCCGCAAAATTTCTGTTGTATCTGAAAGTAGAAACTCGCCCGATTACAACGGTATGTGTAGTTTTCCCCTAGGCCGTTCCAGTTATTCGTTTCGAGCATCAGAACTGCGAAAATTTTGAGTTTCTCAAGCGTTTCTTACTTCCAAACTGCCATATCTCGCGAATGGATTGACCAATCCGCAAAATTTCTGTTGTTTCTGAAAGTAGAAACTCTCTCGATTACAACGGTATGCGCACTTTTCCCGTAGGCCGTTGTAGTTATTCGTTTCGAGCATCAGAACTGCGAAAATTTTGAGTTTCTCAAGCGTTTCTTACATCCAAACGGCCATATCTCGCGAACGGATTGAACAATCCACATAATTTCTGTTGCATCTGAAAGTAGAAACTCGCCCGATTACAACGGTATGCGTACTTCTCCCCTAGGCCGTTCTAGTCATTCGTTTCGAGCATCAGAACTGCGAAAATTTGGTGTTTCTCAAGCGTTTCTTACTTCCAAACTGCCATATCTCGCGAACGGATCGCCCAATCCGCAAAATTTCTGTTGCATCTGAAAGTAGAAACTCGCCCGATTACATCGGTATGCGTACTTTTCCCCTAGACCGTTCTAGTTTCTCGTTTCGAGCATCAGAACTGCGAAAATTTTGAGTTTCTCAAGCGTTTCTTACTTCCAAACTGCCATATCTCGCGAATGGATTGACCAATCCGCAAAATTTCTGTTGCTTCTGAAAGTAGAAACTCTCTCGATTACAACGGTATGCGCACTTTTCCCGTAGGCCGTTGTAGTTATTCGTTTCGAGCATCAGAACTGCGAAAATTTTGAGTTTCTCAAGCGTTTCTTACATCCAAACGGCCATATCTCGCGAACGGATTGAACAATCCACATAATTTCTGTTGCATCTGAAAGTAGAAACTCGCCCGATTACAACGGTATGCGTACTTCTCCCCTAGGACGTTCTAGTCATTCGTGTCGAGCATCAGAAATGCGAAAATTTTGAGTCTCTCAAGCGTTTCTTATCTCCAAACAGCCATATCTAGCGAACGGATTGATCAATCCGCAAAATTTCTGTTGCATCTGAAAGTAGAAACTCGCCCGATTACAACGGTATGCGTACTTCTCCCCTAGGCCGTTCTAGTCATTCGTTTCGAGCATCAGAACTGCGAAAATTTGGAGTTTCCCAAGCGTTTCTTACCTCAAAACTGACACATCTCGCAAACGGATTGACCAATCCGCAAAATTTCTGTTGTATCTGAAAGTAGAAACTCGCCCGATTACAACGGTATGTGTAGTTTTCCCCTAGGCCGTTCCAGTTATTCGTTTCGAGCATCAGAACTGCGAAAATTTTGAGTTTCTAAAGCGTTTCTTATCTCCAAACTGCCATATCTCACGAACGAATTGATCAATCCGCAAAATTTCTGTTGCTTCTGAAAGTAGAAACTCGCCCGATTACAACGGTACGCGTACTTCTCCCCTAGGACGTTCTAGTCATTCGTTTCGAGCATCAGAACTGCGAAAATTTTGAGTTTCTCAAGCGTTTCTTATCTCCAAACGGCCATATCTCGCGAACGGATTGACCAATCCGCAAAATTTCTATTACATCTGGAAGTAGAATCTCGCCCGATTACAACGGTAGGTGTAGTTTTCCCCTAGGTCGTTCTAGATATTCGTTTCGAGCATCAGAACTGCGAAAATTTTGAGTTTCCCAAGCGTTTCTTACTTCAAAACTGACACATCTCGCAAACGGATTGACCAATCCGCAAAATTTCTGTTGTATCTGAAAGTAGAAACTCGCCCGATTACAACGGTGTGTGTAGTTTTCCCCTAGGCCGTTCCAGTTATTCGTTTCGAGCATCAGAACTGCGAAAATTTTGAGTTTCTCAAGCGTTTCTTATCTCCAAACTGCCATATCTCACGAACGGATTGATCAATCCGCAAAATTTCTGTTGCTTCTGAAAGTAGAAACTCGCCCGATTACAACGGTATGCGCACTTTTCCCGTAGGCCGTTCTAGTTATTCGTTTCGAGCAACAGAACTGCGAAAATTTTGAGTTTCTCAAGCGTTTCTTACATCCAAACGGCCATATCTCGCGAACGGATTGACCAATCCTCCTAATTTCTGTTGCATCTGAAAGTAGAAACTCGCCCGATTACAACGGTATGTGTAGTTTTCCCCTAGGCCGTTCCAGTTATTCGTTTCGAGCATCAGAACTGCGAAAATTTTGAGTTTCTCAAGCGTTTCTTATATCCAAACTGCCATATCTCACGAACGGATTGATCAATCCGCAAAATTTCTGTTGCTTCTGAAAGTAGAAACTCGCCCGATTACAACGGTATGCGCACTTTTCCCGTAGGCCGTTCTAGTTATTCGTTTCGAGCATCAGAACTGCGAAAATTTTGAGTTTCTCAAGCGTTTCTTACATCCAAACGGCCATATATCGCGAACGGATTGACCAATCCTCATAATTTCTGTTGCATCTGAAAGTAGAAACTCGCCCGATTACAACGGTACGCGTACTTCTCCCCTAGGACGTTCTGGTCATTCGTTTCGAGCATCAGAACTGCGAAAATTTTGAGTTTCTCAAGCGTTTCTTATCTCCAAACGGCCATATCTCGCGAACGGATTGACCAGTCCGCAAAATTTCTATTACATCTGGAAGTAGAATCTCGCCCGATTACAACGGTAGGTGTAGTTTTCCCCTAGGTCGTTCTAGTTATTCGTTTCGAGCATCAGAACTGCGAAAATTTTGAGTTTCCCAAGCGTTTCTTACTTCAAAACTGACACATCTCGCAAACGGATTGACCAATCCGCAAAATTTCTGTTGTATCTGAAAGTAGAAACTCGCCCGATTACAACGGTATGTGTAGTTTTCCCCTAGGCCGTTCCAGTTATTCGTTTCGAGCATCAGAACTGCGAAAATTTTGAGTTTCTCAAGCGTTTCTTATCTCCAAACTGCCATATCTCACGAACGGATTGATCAATCCGCAAAATTTCTGTTGCTTCTGAAAGTAGAAACTCGCCCGATTACAACGGTATGCGCACTTTTCCCCTAGGCCGTTCTAGTTATTCGTTTCGAGCATCAGAACTGCGAAAATTTTGAGTTTCTCAAGCGTTTCTTACATCCAAACGGCCATATCTCGCGAACGGATTGACCAATCCTCATAATTTCTGTTGCATCTGAAAGTAGAAACTCGCCCGATTACAACGGTACGCTTACTTCTCCCCTAGGACGTTCTGGTCATTCGTTTCGAGCATCAGAACTGCGAAAATTTTGAGTTTCTCAAGCGTTTCTTATTTCCAAACGGCCATATCTCGCGAACGGATTGACCAATCCGCAAAATTTCTATTACATCTGGAAGTAGAATCTCGCCCGATTACAACGGTAGGTGTAGTTTTCCCCTAGGTCGTTCTAGTTATTCGTTTCGAGCATCAGAACTGCGAAAATTTTGAGCTTCCAAGCGTTTCTTACCTCAAAAATGACACATCTCGCAAACGGATTGACCAATCCGCAAAATTTCTGTTGTATCTGAAAGTAGAAACTCGCCCGATTACAACGGTATGTGTAGTTTTCCCCTAGGCCGTTCCAGTTATTCGCTTCGAGCATCAGAACTGCGAAAATTTTGAGTTTCTCAAGCGTTTCTTACTTCCAAACTGCCATATCTCGCGAATGGATTGACCAATCCGCAAAATTTCTGTTGCTTCTGAAAGTAGAAACTCTCTCGATTACAACGGTATGCGCACTTTTCCCGTAGGCCGTTGTAGTTATTCGTTTCGAGCATCAGAACTGCGAAAATTTTGAGTTTCTCAAGCGTTTCTTACATCCAAACGGCCATATCTCGCGAACGGATTGAACAATCCACATAATTTCTGTTGCATCTGAAAGTAGAAACTCGCCCGATTACAACGGTATGCGTACTTCTCCCCTAGGCCGTTCTAGTCATTCGTTTCGAGCATCAGAACTGCGAAAATTTGGTGTTTCTCAAGCGTTTCTTACTTCCAAACTACCATATCTCGCGAACGGATCGACCAATCCGCAAAATTTCTGTTGCATCTGAAAGTAGAAACTCGCCCGATTACATCGGTATGCGTACTTTTCCCCTAGGCCGTTCTAGTTACTCGTTTCGAGCATCAGAACTGCGAAAATTTTGAGTTTCTCAAGCGTTTCTTACTTCCAAACTGCCATATCTCGCGAATGGATTGACCAATCCGCAAAATTTCTGTTGCTTCTGAAAGTAGAAACTCTCTCGATTACAACGGTATGCGCACTTTTCCCGTAGGCCGTTGTAGTTATTCGTTTCGAGCATCAGAACTGCGAAAATTTTGAGTTTCTCAAGCGTTTCTTACATCCAAACGGCCATATCTCGCGAACGGATTGAACAATCCACATAATTTCTATTGCATCTGAAAGTAGAAACTCGCCCGATTACAACGGTATGCGTACTTCTCCCCTAGGACGTTCTAGTCATTCGTGTCGAGCATCAGAAATGCGAAAATTTTGAGTCTCTCAAGCGTTTCTTATCTCCAAACGGCCATATCTAGCGAACGGATTGATCAATCCGCAAAATTTCTGTTGCATCTGAAAGTAGAAACTCGCCCGATTACAACGGTATGCGTACTTCTCCCCTAGGCCGTTCTAGTCATTCGTTTCGAGCATCAGAACTGCGAAAATTTGGAGTTTCTCAAGCGTTTCTTACTTCCAAACTGCCATATCTCGCGAACGGATCGACCAATCCGCAAAATTTCTGTTGCATCTGAAAGTAGAAACTCGCCCGATTACATCGGTATGCGTACTTTTCATCTAGGCCGTTCTAGTTATTCGTTTCGAGCATCAGAACTGCGAAAATTTTGAGTTTCTCAAGCGTTTCTTACATCCAAACGGCCATATCTCGCGAACGGATTGACCAATCCTCATAATTTCTGTTGCATCTGAAAGTAGAAACTCGCCCGATTACAACGGTACGCGTACTTCTCCCCTAGGACGTTCTAGTCATTCGTTTCGAGCATCAGAACTGCGAAAATTTTGAGTTTCTCAAGCGTTTCTTATCTCCAAACGGCCATATCTCGCGAACGGATTGACCAATCCGCAAAATTTCTATTACATCTGGAAGTAGAATCTCGCCCGATTACAACGGTAGGTGTAGTTTTCCCCTAGGTCGTTCTAGTTATTCGTTTCGAGCATCAGAACTGCGAAAATTTTGAGTTTCCCAAGCGTTTCTTACCTCAAAACTGACACATCTCGCAAACGGATTGACCAATCCGCAAAATTTCTGTTGTATCTGAAAGTAGAAACTCGCCCGATTACAACGGTATGTGTAGTTTTCCCCTAGGCCGTTCCAGTTATTCGTTTCGAGCATCAGAACTGCGAAAATTTTGAGTTTCTCAAGCGTTTCTTACTTCCAAACTGCCATATCTCGCGAATGGATTGACCAATCCGCAAAATTTCTGTTGCTTCTGAAAGTAGAAACTCTCTCGATTACAACGGTATGCGCACTTTTCCCGTAGGCCGTTGTAGTTATTCGTTTCGAGCATCAGAACTGCGAAAATTTTGAGTTTCTCAAGCGTTTCTTACATCCAAACGGCCATATCTCGCGAACGGATTGAACAATCCACATAATTTCTGTTGCATCTGAAAGTAGAAACTCGCCCGATTACAACGGTATGCGTACTTCTCCCCTAGGCCGTTCTAGTCATTCGTTTCGAGCATCAGAACTGCGAAAATTTGGTGTTTCTCAAGCGTTTCTTACCTCCAAACTGCCACATCTCGCAAACGGATTGACCAATCCGCAAAATTTCTGTTGTATCTGAAAGTAGAAACTCGCCCGATTACAACGGTATGTGTAGTTTTCCCCTAGGCCGTTCCAGTTATTCGTTTCGAGCATCAGAACTGCGAAAATTTTGAGTTTCTCAAGCGTTTCTTACCTGCAAACTGCCATATCTCGTAAACGCATTGACCAATCCGCAAAATTTCTGTTGCATTTGAAAGTAGAAACTCGCGCGATTAAAACGGTATGCGCACTTTTCCCCTGGTCCGTTCTAGTTATTCGTTTCGAGCATCAGAACTGCGAAAATTTTGAGTTTCTCAAGCGTTTCTTATCTCCAAACTGCCATATCTCGCGAACGGATTGACCAATCCGCAAAATTTCTATTACATCTGGAAGTAGAATCTCGCCCGATTACAACGGTATGTGTAGTTTTCCCCTAGGCCGTTCCAGTTATTCGTTTCGAGCATCAGAACTGCGAAAATTTTGAGTTTCTCAAGCGTTTCTTACTTCCAAACTGCCATATCTCGCGAATGGATTGACCAATCCGCAAAATTTCTGTTGCATCTGAAAGTAGAAACTCTCTCGATTACAACGGTATGCGCACTTTTCCCGTAGGCCGTTGTAGTTATTCGTTTCGAGCATCAGAACTGCGAAAATTTTGAGTTTCTCAAGCGTTTCTTACCTGCAAACTGCCATATCTCGCAAACGCATTGACCAATCCGCAAAATTTCTGTTGCATTTGAAAGTAGAAACTCGCCCGATTACAACGGTATGCGCACTTTTCCCGTAGGCCGTTCTAGTTATTCGTTTCGAGCATCAGAACTGCGAAAATTTTGAGTTTCTCAAGCGTTTCTTACATCCAAACGGCCATATCTCGCGAACGGATTGACCAATCCTCATAATTTCTGTTGCATCTGAAAGTAGAAACTCGCCCGATTACAACGGTACGCGTACTTCTCCCCTAGGACGTTCTAGTCATTCGTTTCGAGCATCAGAACTGCGAAAATTTTGAGTTTCTCAAGCGTTTCTTATCTCCAAACGGCCATATCTCGCGAACGGATTGACCAATCCGCAAAATTTCTATTACATCTGGAAGTAGAATCTCGCCCGATTACAACGGTAGGTGTAGTTTTCCCCTAGGTCGTTCTAGTTATTCGTTTCGAGCATCAGAACTGCGAAAATTTTGAGTTTCCCAAGCGTTTCTTACTTCAAAACTGACACATCTCGCAAACGGATTGACCAATCCGCAAAATTTCTGTTGTATCTGAAAGTAGAAACTCGCCCGATTACAACGGTATGTGTAGTTTTCCCCTAGGCCGTTCCAGTTATTCGTTTCGAGCATCAGAACTGCGAAAATTTTGAGTTTCTCAAGCGTTTCTTATATCCAAACTGCCATATCTCACGAACGGATTGATCAATCCGCAAAATTTCTGTTGCTTCTGAAAGTAGAAACTCGCCCGATTACAACGGTATGCGCACTTTTCCCGTAGGCCGTTCTAGTTATTCGTTTCGAGCATCAGAACTGCGAAAATTTTGAGTTTCTCAAGCGTTTCTTACATCCAAACGGCCATATCTCGCGAACGGATTGACCAATCCTCATAATTTCTGTTGCATCTGAAAGTAGAAACTCGCCCGATTACAACGGTACGCGTACTTCTCCCCTAGGACGTTCTGGTCATTCGTTTCGAGCATCAGAACTGCGAAAATTTTGAGTTTCTCAAGCGTTTCTTATCTCCAAACGGCCATATCTCGCGAACGGATTGACCAATCCGCAAAATTTCTATTACATCTGGAAGTAGAATCTCGCCCGATTACAACGGTAGGTGTAGTTTTCCCCTAGGTCGTTCTAGTTATTCGTTTCGAGCATCAGAACTGCGAAAATTTTGAGTTTCCCAAGCGTTTCTTACTTCAAAACTGACACATCTCGCAAACGGATTGACCAATCCGCAAAATTTCTGTTGTATCTGAAAGTAGAAACTCGCCCGATTACAACGGTATGTGTAGTTTTCCCCTAGGCCGTTCCAGTTATTCGTTTCGAGCATCAGAACTGCGAAAATTTTGAGTTTCTCAAGCGTTTCTTATCTCCAAACTGCCATATCTCACGAACGGATTGATCAATCCGCAAAATTTCTGTTGCTTCTGAAAGTAGAAACTCGCCCGATTACAACGGTATGCGCACTTTTCCCGTAGGCCGTTCTAGTTATTCGTTTCGAGCATCAGAACTGCGAAAATTTTGAGTTTCTCAAGCGTTTCTTACATCCAAACGGCCATATCTCGCGAACGGATTGACCAATCCTCATAATTTCTGTTGCATCTGAAAGTAGAAACTCGCCCGATTACAACGGTACGCGTACTTCTCCCCTAGGACGTTCTGGTCATTCGTTTCGAGCATCAGAACTGCGAAAATTTTGAGTTTCTCAAGCGTTTCTTATTTCCAAACGGCCATATCTCGCGAACGGATTGACCAATCCGCAAAATTTCTATTACATCTGGAAGTAGAATCTCGCCCGATTACAACGGTAGGTGTAGTTTTCCCCTAGGTCGTTCTAGTTATTCGTTTCGAGCATCAGAACTGCGAAAATTTTGAGCTTCCAAGCGTTTCTTACCTCAAAAATGACACATCTCGCAAACGGATTGACCAATCCGCAAAATTTCTGTTGTATCTGAAAGCAGAAACTCGCCCGATTACAACGGTATGTGTAGTTTTCCCCTAGGCCGTTCCAGTTATTCGCTTCGAGCATCAGAACTGCGAAAATTTTGAGTTTCTCAAGCGTTTCTTACTTCCAAACTGCCATATCTCGCGAATGGATTGACCAATCCGCAAAATTTCTGTTGCTTCTGAAAGTAGAAACTCTCTCGATTACAACGGTATGCGCACTTTTCCCGTAGGCCGTTGTAGTTATTCGTTTCGAGCATCAGAACTGCGAAAATTTTGAGTTTCTCAAGCGTTTCTTACATCCAAACGGCCATATCTCGCGAACGGATTGAACAATCCACATAATTTCTGTTGCATCTGAAAGTAGAAACTCGCCCGATTACAACGGTATGCGTACTTCTCCCCTAGGCCGTTCTAGTCATTCGTTTCGAGCATCAGAACTGCGAAAATTTGGTGTTTCTCAAGCGTTTCTTACTTCCAAACTACCATATCTCGCGAACGGATCGACCAATCCGCAAAATTTCTGTTGCATCTGAAAGTAGAAACTCGCCCGATTACATCGGTATGCGTACTTTTCCCCTAGGCCGTTCTAGTTACTCGTTTCGAGCATCAGAACTGCGAAAATTTTGAGTTTCTCAAGCGTTTCTTACTTCCAAACTGCCATATCTCGCGAATGGATTGACCAATCCGCAAAATTTCTGTTGCTTCTGAAAGTAGAAACTCTCTCGATTACAACGGTATGCGCACTTTTCCCGTAGGCCGTTGTAGTTATTCGTTTCGAGCATCAGAACTGCGAAAATTTTGAGTTTCTCAAGCGTTTCTTACATCCAAACGGCCATATCTCGCGAACGGATTGAACAATCCACATAATTTCTATTGCATCTGAAAGTAGAAACTCGCCCGATTACAACGGTATGCGTACTTCTCCCCTAGGACGTTCTAGTCATTCGTGTCGAGCATCAGAAATGCGAAAATTTTGAGTCTCTCAAGCGTTTCTTATCTCCAAACAGCCATATCTAGCGAACGGATTGATCAATCCGCAAAATTTCTGTTGCATCTGAAAGTAGAAACTCGCCCGATTACAACGGTATGCGTACTTCTCCCCTAGGCCGTTCTAGTCATTCGTTTCGAGCATCAGAACTGCGAAAATTTGGAGTTTCTCAAGCGTTTCTTACTTCCAAACTGCCATATCTCGCGAACGGATCGACCAATCCGCAAAATTTCTGTTGCATCTGAAAGTAGAAACTCGCCCGATTACATCGGTATGCGTACTTTTCATCTAGGCCGTTCTAGTTATTCGTTTCGAGCATCAGAACTGCGAAAATTTTGAGTTTCTCAAGCGTTTCTTACATCCAAACGGCCATATCTCGCGAACGGATTGACCAATCCTCATAATTTCTGTTGCATCTGAAAGTAGAAACTCGCCCGATTACAACGGTACGCGTACTTCTCCCCTAGGACGTTCTAGTCATTCGTTTCGAGCATCAGAACTGCGAAAATTTTGAGTTTCTCAAGCGTTTCTTATCTCCAAACGGCCATATCTCGCGAACGGATTGACCAATCCGCAAAATTTCTATTACATCTGGAAGTAGAATCTCGCCCGATTACAACGGTAGGTGTAGTTTTCCCCTAGGTCGTTCTAGTTATTCGTTTCGAGCATCAGAACTGCGAAAATTTTGAGTTTCCCAAGCGTTTCTTACCTCAAAACTGACACATCTCGCAAACGGATTGACCAATCCGCAAAATTTCTGTTGTATCTGAAAGTAGAAACTCGCCCGATTACAACGGTATGTGTAGTTTTCCCCTAGGCCGTTCCAGTTATTCGTTTCGAGCATCAGAACTGCGAAAATTTTGAGTTTCTCAAGCGTTTCTTACTTCCAAACTGCCATATCTCGCGAATGGATTGACCAATCCGCAAAATTTCTGTTGCTTCTGAAAGTAGAAACTCTCTCGATTACAACGGTATGCGCACTTTTCCCGTAGGCCGTTGTAGTTATTCGTTTCGAGCATCAGAACTGCGAAAATTTTGAGTTTCTCAAGCGTTTCTTACATCCAAACGGCCATATCTCGCGAACGGATTGAACAATCCACATAATTTCTGTTGCATCTGAAAGTAGAAACTCGCCCGATTACAACGGTATGCGTACTTCTCCCCTAGGCCGTTCTAGTCATTCGTTTCGAGCATCAGAACTGCGAAAATTTGGTGTTTCTCAAGCGTTTCTTACCTCCAAACTGCCACATCTCGCAAACGGATTGACCAATCCGCAAAATTTCTGTTGTATCTGAAAGTAGAAACTCGCCCGATTACAACGGTATGTGTAGTTTTCCCCTAGGCCGTTCCAGTTATTCGTTTCGAGCATCAGAACTGCGAAAATTTTGAGTTTCTCAAGCGTTTCTTACCTGCAAACTGCCATATCTCGTAAACGCATTGACCAATCCGCAAAATTTCTGTTGCATTTGAAAGTAGAAACTCGCGCGATTAAAACGGTATGCGCACTTTTCCCCTGGTCCGTTCTAGTTATTCGTTTCGAGCATCAGAACTGCGAAAATTTTGAGTTTCTCAAGCGTTTCTTATCTCCAAACTGCCATATCTCGCGAACGGATTGACCAATCCGCAAAATTTCTATTACATCTGGAAGTAGAATCTCGCCCGATTAGAACGGTATGTGTAGTTTTCCCCTAGGCCGTTCCAGTTATTCGTTTCGAGCATCAGAACTGCGAAAATTTTGAGTTTCTCAAGCGTTTCTTACTTCCAAACTGCCATATCTCGCGAATGGATTGACCAATCCGCAAAATTTCTGTTGCTTCTGAAAGTAGAAACTCTCTCGATTACAACGGTATGCGCACTTTTCCCGTAGGCCGTTGTAGTTATTCGTTTCGAGCATCAGAACTGCGAAAATTTTGAGTTTCTCAAGCGTTTCTTACATCCAAACGGCCATATCTCGCGAACGGATTGAACAATCCACATAATTTCTGTTGCATCTGAAAGTAGAAACTCGCCCGATTACAACGGTATGCGTACTTCTCCCCTAGGACGTTCTAGTCATTCCTGTCGAGCATCAGAAATGCGAAAATTTTGAGTCTCTCAAGCGTTTCTTATCTCCAAACAGCCATATCTAGCGAACGGATTGACCAATCCTCATAATTTCTGTTGCATCTGAAAGTAGAAACTCGCCCGATTACAACGGTACGCGTACTTCTCCCCTAGGACGTTCTAGTCATTCGTTTCGAGCATCAGAACTGCGAAAATTTTGAGTTTCTCAAGCGTTTCTTATCTCCAAACGGCCATATCTCGCGAACGGATTGACCAATCCGCAAAATTTCTATTACATCTGGAAGTAGAATCTCGCCCGATTACAACGGTAGGTGTAGTTTTCCCCTAGGTCGTTCTAGTTATTCGTTTCGAGCATCAGAACTGCGAAAATTTTGAGTTTCCCAAGCGTTTCTTACCTCAAAACTGACACATCTCGCAAACGGATTGACCAATCCGCAAAATTTCTGTTGTATCTGAAAGTAGAAACTCGCCCGATTACAACGGTATGTGTAGTTTTCCCCTAGGCCGTTCCAGTTATTCGTTTCGAGCATCAGAACTGCGAAAATTTTGAGTTTCTAAAGCGTTTCTTACATCCAAACGGCTATATCTCGCGAACGGATTGACCAATCCGCAAAATTTCTGTTGCATCTGAAAGTAGAAACGCGCCCGATTACAACGGTATGCGTACTTCTCCCCTAGGCCGTTCTAGTCATTCGTTTCGAGCATCAGAACTGCGAAAATTTTGAGTTTCTCAAGCGTTTCTTATCTCCAAACTGCCATATCTCGCGAACGGATTGACCAATCCGCAAAATTTCTATTACATCTGGAAGTAGAATCTCGCCCGATTACAACGGTATGTGTAGTTTTCCCCTAGGCCGTTCCAGTTATTCGTTTCGAGCATCAGAACTGCGAAAATTTTGAGTTTCTCAAGCGTTTCTTACTTCCAAACTGCCATATCTCGCGAATGGATTGACCAATCCGCAAAATTTCTGTTGCTTCTGAAAGTAGAAACTCTCTCGATTACAACGGTATGCGCACTTTTCCCGTAGGCCGTTGTAGTTATTCGTTTCGAGCATCAGAACTGCGAAAATTTTGAGTTTCTCAAGCGTTTCTTACATCCAAACGGCCATATCTCGCGAACGGATTGAACAATCCACATAATTTCTGTTGCATCTGAAAGTAGAAACTCGCCCGATTACAACGGTATGCGTACTTCTCCCCTAGGACGTTCTAGTCATTCCTGTCGAGCATCAGAAATGCGAAAATTTTGAGTCTCTCAAGCGTTTCTTATCTCCAAACAGCCATATCTAGCGAACGGATTGATCAATCCGCAAAATTTCTGTTGCATCTGAAAGTAGAAACTCGCCCGATTACAACGGTATGCGTACTTCTCCCCTAGGCCGTTCTAGTCATTCGTTTCGAGCATCAGAACTGCGAAAATTTGGAGTTTCTCAAGCGTTTCTTACTTCCAAACTGCCATATCTCGCGAACGGATCGACCAATCCGCAAAATTTCTGTTGCATCTGAAAGTAGAAACTCGCCCGATTACATCGGTATGCGTACTTTTCATCTAGGCCGTTCTAGTTATTCGTTTCGAGCATCAGAACTGCGAAAATTTTGAGTTTCTCAAGCGTTTCTTACATCCAAACGGCCATATCTCGCGAACGGATTGACCAATCCTCATAATTTCTGTTGCATCTGAAAGTAGAAACTCGCCCGATTACAACGGTACGCGTTCTTCTCCCCTAGGACGTTCTAGTCATTCGTTTCGAGAATCAGAACTGCCAAAATTTTGAGTTTCTCAAGCGTTTCTTATCTCCAAATGGCCATATCTCGCGAACGGATTGACCAATCCGCAAAATTTCTATTACATCTGGAAGTAGAATCTCGCCCGATTACAACGGTAGGTGTAGTTTTCCCCTAGGTCGTTCTAGTTATTCGTTTCGAGCATCAGAACTGCGAAAATTTTGAGTTTCCCAAGCGTTTCTTACCTCAAAACTGACACATCTCGCAAACGGATTGACCAATCCGCAAAATTTCTGTTGTATCTGAAAGTAGAAACTCGCCCGATTACAACGGTATGTGTAGTTTTCCCCTAGGCCGTTCCAGTTATTCGTTTCGAGCATCAGAACTGCGAAAATTTTGAGTTTCTCAAGCGTTTCTTACTTCCAAACTGCCATATCTCGCGAATGGATTGACCAATCCGCAAAATTTCTGTTGCTTCTGAAAGTAGAAACTCTCTCGATTACAACGGTATGCGCACTTTTCCCGTAGGCCGTTGTAGTTATTCGTTTCGAGCATCAGAACTGCGAAAATTTTGAGTTTCTCAAGCGTTTCTTACATCCAAACGGCCATATCTCGCGAACGGATTGAACAATCCACATAATTTCTGTTGCATCTGAAAGTAGAAACTCGCCCGATTACAACGGTATGCGTACTTCTCCCCTAGGCCGTTCTAGTCATTCGTTTCGAGCATCAGAACTGCGAAAATTTGGTGTTTCTCAAGCGTTTCTTACTTCCAAACTGCCATATCTCGCGAACGGATCGACCAAACCGCAAAATTTCTGTTGCATCTGAAAGTAGAAACTCGCCCGATTACATCGGTATGCGTACTTTTCCCCTAGGCCGTTCTAGTTACTCGTTTCGAGCATCAGAACTGCGAAAATTTTGAGTTTCTCAAGCGTTTCTTACCTCCAAACTGCCACATCTCGCAAACGGATTGACCAATCCGCAAAATTTCTGTTGTATCTGAAAGTAGAAACTCGCCCGATTACAACGGTATGTGTAGTTTTCCCCTAGGCCGTTCCAGTTATTCGTTTCGAGCATCAGAACTGCGAAAATTTTGAGTTTCTCAAGCGTTTCTTACCTGCAAACTGCCATATCTCGCAAACGCATTGACCAATCCGCAAAATTTCTGTTGCATTTGAAAGTAGAAACTCGCGCGATTAAAACGGTATGCGCACTTTTCCCCTGGGCCGTTCTAGTTATTCGTTTCGAGCATCAGAACTGCGAAAATTTTGAGTTTCTAAAGCGTTTCTTACATCCAAACGGCCATATCTCGCGAACGGATTGAACAATCCACATAATTTCTGTTGCATCTGAAAGTAGAAACTCGCCCGATTACAACGGTATGTGTAGTTTTCCCCTAGGCCGTTCCAGTTATTCGTTTCGAGCATCAGAACTGCGAAAATTTTGAGTTTCTCAAGCGTTTCTTACCTGCAAACTGCCATATCTCGCAAACGCATTGACCAATCCGCAAAATTTCTGTTGCATTTGAAAGTAGAAACTCGCGCGATTAAAACGGTATGCGCACTTTTCCCCTGGGCCGTTCTAGTTATTCGTTTCGAGCATCAGAACTGCGAAAATTTTGAGTTTCTAAAGCGTTTCTTACATCCAAACGGCTATATCTCGCGAACGGATTGACCAATCCGCAAAATTTCTGTTGCATCTGAAAGTAGAAACGCGCCCGATTACAACGGTGTGCGTACTTCTCCCCTAGGCCGTTCTAGTCATTCGTTTCGAGCATCAGAACTGCGAAAATTTTGAGTTTCTCAAGCGTTTCTTATCTCCAAACTGCCATATCTCGCGAACGGATTGACCAATCCGCAAAATTTCTATTACATCTGGAAGTAGAATCTCGCCCGATTACAACGGTATGTGTAGTTTTCCCCTAGGCCGTTCCAGTTATTCGTTTCGAGCATCAGAACTGCGAAAATTTTGAGTTTCTCAAGCGTTTCTTACTTCCAAACTGCCATATCTCGCGAATGGATTGACCAATCCGCAAAATTTCTGTTGCTTCTGAAAGTAGAAACTCTCTCGATTACAACGGTATGCGCACTTTTCCCGTAGGCCGTTGTAGTTATTCGTTTCGAGCATCAGAACTGCGAAAATTTTGAGTTTCTCAAGCGTTTCTTACATCCAAACGGCCATATCTCGCGAACGGATTGAACAATCCACATAATTTCTGTTGCATCTGAAAGTAGAAACTCGCCCGATTACAACGGTATGCGTACTTCTCCCCTAGGCCGTTCTAGTCATTCGTTTCGAGCATCAGAACTGCGAAAATTTTGAGTTTCTCAAGCGTTTCTTATCTCCAAACTGCCATATCTCGCGAACGGATTGACCAATCCGCAAAATTTCTATTACATCTGGAAGTAGAATCTCGCCCGATTACAACGGTATGTGTAGTTTTCCCCTAGGCCGTTCCAGTTATTCGTTTCGAGCATCAGAACTGCGAAAATTTTGAGTTTCTCAAGCGTTTCTTACTTCCAAACTGCCATATCTCGCGAATGGATTGACCAATCCGCAAAATTTCTGTTGCTTCTGAAAGTAGAAACTCTCTCGATTACAACGGTATGCGCACTTTTCCCGTAGGCCGTTGTAGTTATTCGTTTCGAGCATCAGAACTGCGAAAATTTTGAGTTTCTCAAGCGTTTCTTACATCCAAACGGCCATATCTCGCGAACGGATTGAACAATCCACATAATTTCTGTTGCATCTGAAAGTAGAAACTCGCCCGATTACAACGGTATGCGTACTTCTCCCCTAGGACGTTCTAGTCATTCGTGTCGAGCATCAGAAATGCGAAAATTTTGAGTTTCTCAAGCGTTTCTTATCTCCAAACAGCCATATCTAGCGAACGGATTTATCAATCCGCAAAATTTCTGTTGCATCTGAAAGTAGAAACTCGCCCGATTACAACGGTATGCGTACTTCTCCCCTAGGCCGTTCTAGTCATTCGTTTCGAGCATCAGAACTGCGAAAATTTGGAGTTTCTCAAGCGTTTCTTACTTCCAAACTGCCATATCTCGCGAACGGATCGACCAATCCGCAAAATTTCTGTTGCATCTGAAAGTAGAAACTCGCCCGATTACATCGGTATGCGTACTTTTCATCTAGGCCGTTCTAGTTATTCGTTTCGAGCATCAGAACTGCGAAAATTTTGAGTTTCTCAAGCGTTTCTTACATCCAAACGGCCATATCTCGCGAACGGATTGACCAATCCTCATAATTTCTGTTGCATCTGAAAGTAGAAACTCGCCCGATTACAACGGTACGCGTACTTCTCCCCTAGGACGTTCTAGTCATTCGTTTCGAGCATCAGAACTGCGAAAATTTTGAGTTTCTCAAGCGTTTCTTATCTCCAAACGGCCATATCTCGCGAACAGATTGACCAATCCGCAAAATTTCTATTACATCTGGAAGTAGAATCTCGCCCGATTACAACGGTAGGTGTAGTTTTCCCCTAGGTCGTTCTAGTTATTCGTTTCGAGCATCAGAACTGCGAAAATTTTGAGTTTCCCAAGCGTTTCTTACCTCAAAACTGACACATCTCGCAAACGGATTGACCAATCCGCAAAATTTCTGTTGTATCTGAAAGTAGAAACTCGCCCGATTACAACGGTATGTGTAGTTTTCCCCTAGGCCGTTCCAGTTATTCGTTTCGAGCATCAGAACTGCGAAAATTTTGAGTTTCTCAAGCGTTTCTTACTTCCAAACTGCCATATCTCGCGAATGGATTGACCAATCCGCAAAATTTCTGTTGCTTCTGAAAGTAGAAACTCTCTCGATTACAACGGTATGCGCACTTTTCCCGTAGGCCGTTGTAGTTATTCGTTTCGAGCATCAGAACTGCGAAAATTTTGAGTTTCTCAAGCGTTTCTTACATCCAAACGGCCATATCTCGCGAACGGATTGAACAATCCACATAATTTCTGTTGCATCTGAAAGTAGAAACTCGCCCGATTACAACGGTATGCGTACTTCTCCCCTAGGCCGTTCTAGTCATTCGTTTCGAGCATCAGAACTGCGAAAATTTGTTGTTTCTCAAGCGTTTCTTACTTCCAAACTGCCATATCTCGCGAACGGATCGACCAATCCGCAAAATTTCTGTTGCATCTGAAAGTAGAAACTCGCCCGATTACAACGGTACGCGTACTTCTCCCCTAGGACGTTCTAGTCATTCGTTTCGAGCATCAGAACTACGAAAATTTTGAGTTTCTCAAGCGTTTCTTATCTCCAAACGGCCATATCTCGCGAACGGATAGACCAATCCGCAAAATTTCTATTACATCTGGAAGTAGAATCTCGCCCGATTACAACGGTAGGTGTAGTTTTCCCCTAGGTCGTTCTAGTTATTCGTTTCGAGCATCAGAACTGCGAAAATTTTGAGTTTCCCAAGCGTTTCTTACCTCAAAACTGACACATCTCGCAAACGGATTGACCAATCCGCAAAATTTCTGTTGTATCTGAAAGTAGAAACTCGCCCGATTACAACGGTATGTGTAGTTTTCCCCTAGGCCGTTCCAGTTATTCGTTTCGAGCATCAGAACTGCGAAAATTTTGAGTTTCTCAAGCGTTTCTTACTTCCAAACTGCCATATCTCGCGAATGGATTGACCAATCCGCAAAATTTCTGTTGCTTCTGAAAGTAGAAACTCTCTCGATTACAACGGTATGCGCACTTTTCCCGTAGGCCGTTGTAGTTATTCGTTTCGAGCATCAGAACTGCGAAAATTTTGAGTTTCTCAAGCGTTTCTTACATCCAAACGGCCATATCTCGCGAACGGATTGAACAATCCACATAATTTCTGTTGCATCTGAAAGTAGAAACTCGCCCGATTACAACGGTATGCGTACTTCTCCCCTAGGCCGTTCTAGTCATTCGTTTCGAGCAGCAGAACTGCGAAAATTTGGTGTTTCTCAAGCGTTTCTTACTTCCAAACTGCCATATCTCGCGAACGGATCGACCAATCCGCAAAATTTCTGTTGCATCTGAAAGTAGAAACTCGCCCGATTACATCGGTATGCGTACTTTTCCCCTAGGCCGTTCTAGTTACTCGTTTCGAGCATCAGAACTGCGAAAATTTTGAGTTTCTCAAGCGTTTCTTACCTGCAAACTGCCATATCTCGCAAACGCATTGACCAATCCGCAAAATTTCTGTTGCATTTGAAAGTAGAAACTCGCGCGATTAAAACGGTATGCGCACTTTTCCCCTGGGCCGTTCTAGTTATTCGTTTCGAGCATCAGAACTGCGAAAATTTTGAGTTTCTAAAGCGTTTCTTACATCCAAACGGCTATATCTCGCGAACGGATTGAACAATCCACATAATTTCTGTTGCATCTGAAAGTAGAAACTCGCCCGATTACAACGGTATGCGTACTTCTCCCCTAGGCCGTTCTAGTTATTCGTTTCGAGCATCAGAACTGCGAAAATTTTGAGTTTCTCAAGCGTTTCTTACCTGCAAACTGCCATATCTCGCAAACGCATTGACCAATCCGCAAAATTTCTGTTGCATTTGAAAGTAGAAACTCGCGCGATTAAAACGGTATGCGCACTTTTCCCCTGGGCCGTTCTAGTTATTCGTTTCGAGCATCAGAACTGCGAAAATTTTGAGTTTCTCAAGCGTTTCTTACATCCAAACGGCCATATCTCGCGAACGGATTGAACAATCCACATAATTTCTGTTGCATCTGAAAGTAGAAACTCGCCCGATTACAACGGTATGCGTACTTCTCCCCTAGGCCGTTCTAGTCATTCGTTTCGAGCATCAGAACTGCGAAAATTTGGTGTTTCTCAAGCGTTTCTTACTTCCAAACTGCCATATCTCGCGAACGGATCGACCAATCCGCAAAATTTCTGTTGCATCTGAAAGTAGAAACTCGCCCGATTACATCGGTATGCGTACTTTTCCCCTAGGCCGTTCTAGTTACTCGTTTCGAGCATCAGAACTGCGAAAATTTTGAGTTTCTCAAGCGTTTCCTACCTCCAAACTGCCACATCTCGCAAACGGATTGACCAATCCGCAAAATTTCTGTTGCGTCTGAAAGTGGAAACTCGCCCGATTACAACGGTGTGCGTACTATTCCCCTTGGCCGTTCTAGTTACTCGTTTCGAGCATCAGAACTGCGAAAATTTTGTGTTTCTCAAACGTTTCTTATATCCAAACTGCCATATCTCGCGAACGAATTGATCAATCCGCAAAATTTCAGTTGCATCTGAAAGTAGAAACTCGCCCGATTACAACGGTATGCGCACTTTTCCCCTAGGCCGTTCTAGTTATTCGTTTCGAGCATCAGAACTGCGAAAATTTTGAGTTTCTCAAGCGTTTCTTACCTCCAAACTGCCATATCTCGCGAACGGATTGACCTATCCGCAAAATTTCTGTTGCGTCTGAAAGTAGAAACTCGCCCGATTACAACGGTATGCGTACTTTTCCCCTATGCCGTTCTAGTTACACGTTTCGAGCATCAGAACTGCGAAAATTTTGAGTTTCTCAAGCGTTTCTTATTTCCAAACTGCAATATCTCGCGAACGGATTGATCAATCCGCAAAATTTCTGTGGCATCTGAAAGTAGAAACTCGCCCGATTACAACGGTATGCGCACTTTTCCCCTATGCCGTTCTAGTTACTCGTTTCGAGCATCAGAACTGCGAAAATTTTGAGTTTCTCAAGCGTTTCTTATTTCCCAACTGCCATATCTCGCGAACGGATTGACCTATCCGCAAAATTTCTGTTGCGTCTGAAAGTAGAAACTCGCCCGATTACAACGGTATGGGTAGTTTTCCCCTAGGCCGTTCCAGTTATTCCTTTCGAGCATCAGAACTGCGAAAATTTTGAGTTTCTCAAGCGTTTCTTATATCCAAACTGCCATATCTCGCGAACGGATTGACCTATCCGCAAAATTTCTGTTGCGTCTGAAAGTAGAAACTCGCCCGATTACAACGGTATGCGTACTTTTCCCCTATGCCGTTCAGGTTATTCGTTTCGAGCATCAGAACTGCGAAAATTTTGAGTTCCTCAAGCGTTTCTTACATCCAAACTGCTATATCTCGCGAACGGATTGATCAATCCGCAAAATTTCTGTTGCATCTGAAAGTAGAAACTCGCCCGATTACAACGGTATGCGTACTTTTCCCCTATGCCGTTCTAGTTACTCGTTTCGAGCATCAGAACTGCGAAAATTTTGAGTTTCTCAAGCGTTTCTTACATCCAAACGGCCATATCTCGCGAACGGATTGAACAATCCGCAAAATTTCTGTTGCATCTGAAAGTAGAAACTCACCCGATTACAACGGTATGCGTACTCTTCCCCTATGCCGTTCTAGTTACTCGTTTCGAGCATCAGAACTGCGAAAATTTTGAGTTTCTCAAGCGTTTCTTACCTCCAAACTGCCATATCTCGCGAACGGATTGATCAATCCGCAAAATTTCTGTTGCATCTGAAAGTAGAAACTCGCCCGATTACAACGGTATGCGTACTTTTCCCCTATGCCGTTCTAGTTACTCGTTTCGAGCATCAGAACTGCGAAAATTTTGAGTTTCTCAAGCTTTTCTTATTTCCAAACAGCCATATCTCGCGAACGGATTGATCAATCCGCAAAATTTCTGTGGCATCTGAAAGTAGAAACTCGCCCGATTACAACGGTATGCGCACTTTTCCCCTAGGCGGTTCTAGTTATTCGTTTCGAGCATCAGAACTGCGAAAATTTTGAGTTTCTCAAGCGTTTCTTACCTCCAAACTGCCATATCTCGCGAACGGATTGATCAATCCGCAAAATTTCTGTTGCATCTGAAAGTAAAAACTCGCCCGATTACAACGGTATGCGTACTTTTCCCCTATGCCGTTCTAGTTACTCGTTTCGAGCATCAGAACTGCGAAAATTTTGAGTTTCTCAAGCGTTTCTTATTTCCAAACTGCCATATCTCGCGAACGGATTGACCTATCCGCAAAATTTCTGTTGCGTCTGAAAGTAGAAACTCGCCCGATTACAACGGTATGCGTAGTTTTCCCCTAGGCCGTTCCAGTTATTCCTTTCGAGCATCAGAACTGCGAAAATTTTGAGTTTCTCAAGCGTTTCTTACCTCCAAACTGCCATATCTCGCGAACGGATTGATTAATCCGCAAAATTTCTGTTGCATCTGAAAGTAGAAACTCGCCCGATTACAACGGTATGCGGACTTTTCCCCTATGCCGTTCTAGTTACTCGTTTCGAGCATCAGAACTGCGAAAATTTTGAGTTTCTCAAGCGTTTCTTATTTCCAAACTGCCATATCTCGCGAACGGATTGACCTATCCGCAAAATTTCTGTTGCGTCTGAAAGTAGAAACTCGCCCGATTACAACGGTATGCGTACTTTTCCCCTATGCCGTTCAGGTTATTCGTTTCGAGCATCAGAACTGCGAAAATTTTGAGTTCCTCAAGCGTTTCTTACATCCAAACTGCCATATCTCGCGAACGGATTGCCGATCCGCAAAATTTCTGTTGCATCTGAAAGTAGAAACTCGCCCGATTACAACGGTATGCGCAATTTTCCCCTAGGCCGTTCTAGTTATTCGTTTCGAGCATCAGAACTGCGCAAATTTTGAGTTTCTCAAGCGTTTCTTACCTCCAAACTGAAATATCTCGCGAACGGATTGACCAATCCGCAAAATTTCTGTTGCGTCTGAAAGTGGAAACTCGCCCGATTACAACGGTGTGCGTACTATTCCCCTTGGCCGTTCTAGTTACTCGTTTCGAGCATCAGAACTGCGAAAATTTTGTGTTTCTCAAGCGTTTCTTATATCCAAACTGCCATATCTCGCGAACGAATTGATCAATCCGCAAAATTTCAGTTGCATCTGAAAGTAGAAACTCGCCCGATTACAACGGTATGCGCACTTTTCCCCTAGGCCGTTCTAGTTATTCGTTTCGAGCATCAGAACTGCGAGAATTTTGAGTTTCTCAAGCGTTTCTTACAGCCAAAGTGCCATATCTCGCGAACGGATTGATCAATCCGCAAAATTTCTGTTGCATCTGAAAGTAAAAACTCGCCCGATTACAACGGTATGCGTACTTTTCCCCTATGCCGTTCTAGTTACTCGTTCGAGCATCAGAACTGCGAAAATTTTGAGTTTCTCAAGCGTTTCTTATTTCCAAACTGCCATATCTCGCGAACGGATTGACCTATCCGCAAAATTTCTGTTGCGTCTGAAAGTAGAAACTCGCCCGATTACAACGGTATGCGTAGTTTTCCCCTAGGCCGTTCCAGTTATTCCTTTCGAGCATCAGAACTGCGAAAATTTTGAGTTTCTCAAGCGTTTCTTACCTCCAAACTGCCATATCTCGCGAACGGATTGATTAATCCGCAAAATTTCTGTTGCATCTGAAAGTAGAAACTCGCCCGATTACAACGGTATGCGGACTTTTCCCCTATGCCGTTCTAGTTACTCGTTTCGAGCATCAGAACTGCGAAAATTTTGAGTTTCTCAAGCGTTTCTTATTTCCAAACTGCCATATCTCGCGAACGGATTGACCTATCCGCAAAATTTCTGTTGCGTCTGAAAGTAGAAACTCGCCCGATTACAACGGTATGCGTACTTTTCCCCTATGCCGTTCAGGTTATTCGTTTCGAGCATCAGAACTGCGAAAATTTTGAGTTCCTCAAGCGTTTCTTACATCCAAACTGCCATATCTCGCGAACGGATTGCCGATCCGCAAAATTTCTGTTGCATCTGAAAGTAGAAACTCGCCCGATTACAACGGTATGCGCAATTTTCCCCTAGGCCGTTCTAGTTATTCGTTTCGAGCATCAGAACTGCGCAAATTTTGAGTTTCTCAAGCGTTTCTTACCTCCAAACTGAAATATCTCGCGAACGGATTGACCAATCCGCAAAATTTCTGTTGCGTCTGAAAGTGGAAACTCGCCCGATTACAACGGTGTGCGTACTATTCCCCTTGGCCGTTCTAGTTACCCGTTTCGAGCATCAGAACTGCGAAAATTTTGTGTTTCTCAAGCGTTTCTTATATCCAAACTGCCATATCTCGCGAACGAATTGATCAATCCGCAAAATTTCTGTTGCATCTGAAAGTAGAAACTCGCCCGATTACAACGGTATGCGCACTTTT
This sequence comes from Ptiloglossa arizonensis, assembly GCF_051014685.1. Classification (NCBI taxonomy): domain Eukaryota; kingdom Metazoa; phylum Arthropoda; class Insecta; order Hymenoptera; family Colletidae; genus Ptiloglossa; species Ptiloglossa arizonensis. The sequence continues at coordinate 445,582 of NW_027478774.1, read as the reverse complement.
CCCCTAGGCCGTTCTAGTTATTTGTTTCGAGCACCAGAACTGCGAAAATTTTGAGTTTCTCAAGCGTTTCTTACCTCCAAACTGCCATATCTCGCGAACGGATTGACCTATCCGCAAAATTTCTGTTGCGTCTGAAAGTAGAAACTCGCCCGATTACAACGGTGGGTGTAGTTTTCCCCTAGGCCGTTCTAGTTATTCGTTTCGAGCATCAGAACTGCGAAAATTTTGAGTTTCTCAAGCGTTTCTTACCTCCAAACTGCCATATCTCGCGAACGGATTGATCAATCCGCAAAATTTCTGTTGCATCTGAAAGTAGAAACTCGCCCGATTACAACGGTATGCGTACTTTTCCCCTATGCCGTTCTAGTTACTCGTTTCGAGCATCAGAACTGCGAAAATTTTGAGTTTCTCAAGCGTTTCTTATTTCCAAACTGCCATATCTCGCGAACGGATTGATCAATCCGCAAAATTTCTGTGGCATCTGAAAGTAGAAACTCGCCCGATTACAACGGTATGCGCACTTTTCCCCTAGGCCGTTCTAGTTATTCTTGTCGAGCATCAGAACTGCGAAAATTTTGCGTTTCTCAAGCGTTCCTTACCTCCAAACTGCCATATCTCGCGAACGGATTGAGCAATCCGCAAAATTTCTGTGGCATCTGAAAGTAGAAACTCACCCGATTACAACGGTATGCGTACTCTTCCCCTATGCCGTTCTAGTTACTCGTTTCGAGCATCAGAACTGCGAAAATTTTGAGTTTCTCAAGCGTTTCTTACCTCCAAACTGCCATATCTCGCGAACGAATTGATCAATCCGCAAAATTTCTGTTGCATCTGAAAGTAGAAACTCGCCCGATTACAACGGTGTGCGTACTTTTCCCCTATGCCGTTCTAGTTACTCGTTTCGAGCATCAGAACTGCGAAAATTTTGAGTTTCTCAAGCGTTTCTTACTTCCAAACTGCCATATCTCGCGAACGGATCGACCAATCCGCAAAATTTCTGTTGCATGTGCAAGTAGAAACTCGCCCGATTACAACGGTATGCGCACTCTTCCCCTAGGCGGTTCTAGTTATTCGTTTCGAGCATCAGAACTGCGAAAATTTTGAGTTTCTCAAGCGTTTCTTACCTCCAAACTGCCATATCTCGCGAACGGATTGACCTATCCGCAAAATTTCTGTTGCATCTGAAAGTAGAAACTCGCCCGATTACAACGGTATGCGAAGTTTTCCCCTATGCCGTTCTAGTTACTCGTTTCGAGCATCAGAACTGCGAAAATTTTGAGTTTCTCAAGCGTTTCTTATTTCCAAACTGCCATATCTCGCGAACGGATTGACCTATCCGCAAAATTTCTGTTGCGTCTGAAAGTAGAAACTCGCCCGATTACAACGGTATGTGTAGTTTTCCCCTAGGCCGTTCCAGTTATTCCTTTCGAGCATCAGAACTGCGAAAATTTTGAGTTTCTCAAGCGTTTCTTATTTCCAAACTGCCATATCTCGCGAACGGATTGACCTATCCGCAAAATTTCTGTTGCGTCTGAAAGTAGAAACTCGCCCGATTACAACGGTATGCGTACTTTTCCCCTATGCCGTTCAGGTTATTCGTTTCGAGCATCAGAACTGCGAAAATTTTGAGTTCCTGAAACGTTTCTTACATCCAAACTGCCATATCTCGCGAACGGATTGATCAATCCGCAAAATTTCTGTTGCATCTGAAAGTAGAAACTCGCCCGATTACAACGGTATGCGTACTTTTCCCCTATGCCGTTCTAGTTACTCGTTTCGAGCATCAGAACTGCGAAAATTTTGAGTTTCTCAAGCGTTTCTTACATCCAAACGGCCATATCTCGCGAACGGATTGAAGAATCCGCAAAATTTCTGTTGCATCTGAAAGTAGAAACTCACCCGATTACAACGGTATGCGTACTCTTCCCCTATGCCGTTCTAGTTACTCGTTTCGAGCATCAGAACTGCGAAAATTTTGAGTTTCTCAAGCGTTTCTTACCTCCAAACTGCCATATCTCGCGAACGGATTGATCAATCCGCAAAATTTCTGTTGCATCTGAAAGTAGAAACTCGCCCGATTACAACGGTATGCGTACTTTTCCCCTATGCCGTTCTAGTTACTCGTTTCGAGCATCAGAACTGCGAAAATTTTGAGTTTCTCAAGCGTTTCTTATTTCCAAACTGCCATATCTCGCGAACGGATTGATCAATCCGCAAAATTTCTGTGGCATCTGAAAGTAGAAACTCGCCCGATTACAACGGTATGCGCACTTTTCCCCTAGGCGGTTCTAGTTATTCGTTTCGAGCATCAGAACTGCGAAAATTTTGAGTTTCTCAAGCGTTTCTTACCTCCAAACTGCCATATCTCGCGAACGGATTGATCAATCCGCAAAATTTCTGTTGCATCTGAAAGTAGAAACTCGCCCGATTACAACGGTATGCGTACTTTTCCCCTATGCCGTTCTAGTTACTCGTTTCGAGCATCAGAACTGCGAAAATTTTGAGTTTCTCAAGCGTTTCTTACATCCAAACTGCCATATCTCGCGAACGGATCGACCAATCCGCAAAATTTCTGTTGCATCTGCAAGTAGAAACTAGTCCGATTGCAACGGTATGCGTACTTTCCCCCTAGGCCGTTCTAGTTATTCGTTTCGAGCATCAGAACTGCGAAAATTTTGAGTTTCTCAAGCGTTTCTTACTTCCAAACTGCCATATCTCGCGAACGGATCGACCAATCCGCAAAATTTCTGTTGCATGTGCAAGTAGAAACTCGCCCGATTACAACGGTATGCGTACTTTTCCCCTAGGCCGTTCTAGTTATTCGTTTCGAGCATCAGAACTGCGAAAATTTTGAGTTTCTCAAGCGTTTCTTACCTCCAAACTGCCATATCTCGCGAACGGATTGATCAATCCGCAAAATTTCTGTTGCATCTGAAAGTAGAAACTCGCCCGATTACAATGGTATGCGTACTTTTCCCCTATGCCGTTCTAGTTACTCGTTTCGAGCAACAGAACTGCGAAAATTTTGAGTTTATCAAGCGTTTCTTATTTCCAAACTACCATATCTCGCGAACGGATCGACCAATCCGCAAAATTTCTGTTGCATGTGCAAGTAGAATCTCGCCCGATTACAACGGTATTCGTACTTTTCCCCTAGGCCGTTCTAGTTATTTCGTTTCGAGCATCAGAACTGCGCAAATTTTGAGTTTCTCAAGCGTTTCTTACCTCCAAACTGCCATATCTCGCGAACGGATTGATCAATCCGCAAAATTTCTGTTGCATCTGAAAGTAGAAACTCGCCCGATTACAACGGTATGCGTACTTTTCCCCTATGCCGTTCTAGTTACTCGTTTCGAGCATCAGAACTGCGAAAATTTTGAGTTTATCAAGCGTTTCTTATTTCCAAACTGCCATATCTCGCGAACGGATCGACCAATCCGCAAAATTTCTGTTGCATGTGCAAGTAGAAACTCGCCCGATTACAACGGTATGCGCACTTTTCCCCTAGGCGGTTCTAGTTATTCGTTTCGAGCATCAGAACTGCGAAAATTTTGAGTTTCTCAAGCGTTTCTTACCTCCAAACTGCCATATCTCGCGAACGGATTGATCAATCCGCAAAATTTCTGTTGCATCTGAAAGTAGAAACTCGCCCGATTACAACGGTATGCGTACTTTTCCCCTATGCCGTTCTAGTTACTCGTTTCGAGCATCAGAACTGCGAAAATTTTGAGTTTCTCAAGCGTTTCTTATTTCCAAACTGCCATATCTCGCGAACGGATTGACCTATCCGCAAAATTTCTGTTGCGTCTGAAAGTAGAAACTCGCCCGATTACAACGGTATGTGTAGTTTTCCCCTAGGCCGTTCCAGTTATTCCTTTCGAGCATCAGAACTGCGAAAATTTTGAGTTTCTCAAGCGTTTCTTATTTCCAAACTGCCATATCTCGCGAACGGATTGACCTATCCGCAAAATTTCTGTTGCGTCTGAAAGTAGAAACTCGCCCGATTACAACGGTATGCGTACTTTTCCCCTATGCCGTTCAGGTTATTCGTTTCGAGCATCAGAACTGCGAAAATTTTGAGTTCCTGAAACGTTTCTTACATCCAAACTGCCATATCTCGCGAACGGATTGATCAATCCGCAAAATTTCTGTTGCATCTGAAAGTAGAAACTCGCCCGATTACAACGGTATGCGTACTTTTCCCCTATGCCGTTCTAGTTACTCGTTTCGAGCATCAGAACTGCGAAAATTTTGAGTTTCTCAAGCGTTTCTTACATCCAAACGGCCATATCTCGCGAACGGATTGAAGAATCCGCAAAATTTCTGTTGCATCTGAAAGTAGAAACTCACCCGATTACAACGGTATGCGTACTCTTCCCCTATGCCGTTCTAGTTACTCGTTTCGAGCATCAGAACTGCGAAAATTTTGAGTTTCTCAAGCGTTTCTTACCTCCAAACTGCCATATCTCGCGAACGGATTGATCAATCCGCAAAATTTCTGTTGCATGTGCAAGTAGAAACTCGCCCGATTACAACGGTATGCGCACTCTTCCCCTAGGCGGTTCTAGTTATTCGTTTCGAGCATCAGAACTGCGAAAATTTTGAGTTTCTCAAGCGTTTCTTACCTCCAAACTGCCATATCTCGCGAACGGATTGACCTATCCGCAAAATTTCTGTTGCATCTGAAAGTAGAAACTCGCCCGATTACAACGGTATGCGAAGTTTTCCCCTATGCCGTTCTAGTTACTCGTTTCGAGCATCAGAACTGCGAAAATTTTGAGTTTCTCAAGCGTTTCTTATTTCCAAACTGCCATATCTCGCGAACGGATTGACCTATCCGCAAAATTTCTGTTGCGTCTGAAAGTAGAAACTCGCCCGATTACAACGGTATGTGTAGTTTTCCCCTAGGCCGTTCCAGTTATTCCTTTCGAGCATCAGAACTGCGAAAATTTTGAGTTTCTCAAGCGTTTCTTATTTCCAAACTGCCATATCTCGCGAACGGATTGACCTATCCGCAAAATTTCTGTTGCGTCTGAAAGTAGAAACTCGCCCGATTACAACGGTATGCGTACTTTTCCCCTATGCCGTTCAGGTTATTCGTTTCGAGCATCAGAACTGCGAAAATTTTGAGTTCCTGAAACGTTTCTTACATCCAAACTGCCATATCTCGCGAACGGATTGATCAATCCGCAAAATTTCTGTTGCATCTGAAAGTAGAAACTCGCCCGATTACAACGGTATGCGTACTTTTCCCCTATGCCGTTCTAGTTACTCGTTTCGAGCATCAGAACTGCGAAAATTTTGAGTTTCTCAAGCGTTTCTTACATCCAAACGGCCATATCTCGCGAACGGATTGAAGAATCCGCAAAATTTCTGTTGCATCTGAAAGTAGAAACTCACCCGATTACAACGGTATGCGTACTCTTCCCCTATGCCGTTCTAGTTACTCGTTTCGAGCATCAGAACTGCGAAAATTTTGAGTTTCTCAAGCGTTTCTTACCTCCAAACTGCCATATCTCGCGAACGGATTGATCAATCCGCAAAATTTCTGTTGCATCTGAAAGTAGAAACTCGCCCGATTACAACGGTATGCGTACTTTTCCCCTATGCCGTTCTAGTTACTCGTTTCGAGCATCAGAACTGCGAAAATTTTGAGTTTCTCAAGCGTTTCTTATTTCCAAACTGCCATATCTCGCGAACGGATTGATCAATCCGCAAAATTTCTGTGGCATCTGAAAGTAGAAACTCGCCCGATTACAACGGTATGCGCACTTTTCCCCTAGGCGGTTCTAGTTATTCGTTTCGAGCATCAGAACTGCGAAAATTTTGAGTTTCTCAAGCGTTTCTTACCTCCAAACTGCCATATCTCGCGAACGGATTGATCAATCCGCAAAATTTCTGTTGCATCTGAAAGTAGAAACTCGCCCGATTACAACGGTATGCGTACTTTTCCCCTATGCCGTTCTAGTTACTCGTTTCGAGCATCAGAACTGCGAAAATTTTGAGTTTCTCAAGCGTTTCTTACATCCAAACTGCCATATCTCGCGAACGGATCGACCAATCCGCAAAATTTCTGTTGCATCTGCAAGTAGAAACTAGTCCGATTGCAACGGTATGCGTACTTTCCCCCTAGGCCGTTCTAGTTATTCGTTTCGAGCATCAGAACTGCGAAAATTTTGAGTTTCTCAAGCGTTTCTTACTTCCAAACTGCCATATCTCGCGAACGGATCGACCAATCCGCAAAATTTCTGTTGCATGTGCAAGTAGAAACTCGCCCGATTACAACGGTATGCGTACTTTTCCCCTAGGCCGTTCTAGTTATTCGTTTCGAGCATCAGAACTGCGAAAATTTTGAGTTTCTCAAGCGTTTCTTACCTCCAAACTGCCATATCTCGCGAACGGATTGATCAATCCGCAAAATTTCTGTTGCATCTGAAAGTAGAAACTCGCCCGATTACAATGGTATGCGTACTTTTCCCCTATGCCGTTCTAGTTACTCGTTTCGAGCAACAGAACTGCGAAAATTTTGAGTTTATCAAGCGTTTCTTATTTCCAAACTACCATATCTCGCGAACGGATCGACCAATCCGCAAAATTTCTGTTGCATGTGCAAGTAGAATCTCGCCCGATTACAACGGTATTCGTACTTTTCCCCTAGGCCGTTCTAGTTATTTCGTTTCGAGCATCAGAACTGCGCAAATTTTGAGTTTCTCAAGCGTTTCTTACCTCCAAACTGCCATATCTCGCGAACGGATTGATCAATCCGCAAAATTTCTGTTGCATCTGAAAGTAGAAACTCGCCCGATTACAACGGTATGCGTACTTTTCCCCTATGCCGTTCTAGTTACTCGTTTCGAGCATCAGAACTGCGAAAATTTTGAGTTTATCAAGCGTTTCTTATTTCCAAACTGCCATATCTCGCGAACGGATCGACCAATCCGCAAAATTTCTGTTGCATGTGCAAGTAGAAACTCGCCCGATTACAACGGTATGCGCACTTTTCCCCTAGGCGGTTCTAGTTATTCGTTTCGAGCATCAGAACTGCGAAAATTTTGAGTTTCTCAAGCGTTTCTTACCTCCAAACTGCCATATCTCGCGAACGGATTGATCAATCCGCAAAATTTCTGTTGCATCTGAAAGTAGAAACTCGCCCGATTACAACGGTATGCGTACTTTTCCCCTATGCCGTTCTAGTTACTCGTTTCGAGCATCAGAACTGCGAAAATTTTGAGTTTCTCAAGCGTTTCTTATTTCCAAACTGCCATATCTCGCGAACGGATTGACCTATCCGCAAAATTTCTGTTGCGTCTGAAAGTAGAAACTCGCCCGATTACAACGGTATGTGTAGTTTTCCCCTAGGCCGTTCCAGTTATTCCTTTCGAGCATCAGAACTGCGAAAATTTTGAGTTTCTCAAGCGTTTCTTATTTCCAAACTGCCATATCTCGCGAACGGATTGACCTATCCGCAAAATTTCTGTTGCGTCTGAAAGTAGAAACTCGCCCGATTACAACGGTATGCGTACTTTTCCCCTATGCCGTTCAGGTTATTCGTTTCGAGCATCAGAACTGCGAAAATTTTGAGTTCCTCAAGCGTTTCTTACATCCAAACTGCCATATCTCGCGAACGGATTGATCAATCCGCAAAATTTCTGTTGCATCTGAAAGTAGAAACTCGCCCGATTACAACGGTATGCGTACTTTTCCCCTATGCCGTTCTAGTTACTCGTTTCGAGCATCAGAACTGCGAAAATTTTGAGTTTCTCAAGCGTTTCTTACCTCCAAACTGCCATATCTCGCGAACGGATTGATCAATCCGCAAAATTTCTGTTGCATCTGAAAGTAGAAACTCGCCCGATTACAACGGTATGCGTACTTTTCCCCTATGCCGTTCTAGTTACTCGTTTCGAGCATCAGAACTGCGAAAATTTTGAGTTTCTCAAGCGTTTCTTACATCCAAACTGCCATATCTCGCGAACGGATCGACCAATCCGCAAAATTTCTGTTGCATCTGCAAGTAGAAACTAGTCCGATTGCAACGGTATGCGTACTTTCCCCCTAGGCCGTTCTAGTTATTCTTTTCGAGCATCAGAACTGCGAAAATTTTGAGTTTCTCAAGCGTTTCTTACTTCCAAACTGCCATATCTCGCGAACGGATCGACCAATCCGCAAAATTTCTGTTGCATGTGCAAGTAGAAACTCGCCCGATTACAACGGTATGCGTACTTTTCCCCTAGGCCGTTCTAGTTATTCGTTTCGAGCATCAGAACTGCGAAAATTTTGAGTTTCTCAAGCGTTTCTTACCTCCAAACTGCCATATCTCGCGAACGGATTGATCAATCCGCAAAATTTCTGTTGCATCTGAAAGTAGAAACTCGCCCGATTACAATGGTATGCGTACTTTTCCCCTATGCCGTTCTAGTTACTCGTTTCGAGCAACAGAACTGCGAAAATTTTGAGTTTATCAAGCGTTTCTTATTTCCAAACTACCATATCTCGCGAACGGATCGACCAATCCGCAAAATTTCTGTTGCATGTGCAAGTAGAATCTCGCCCGATTACAACGGTATTCGTACTTTTCCCCTAGGCCGTTCTAGTTATTTCGTTTCGAGCATCAGAACTGCGCAAATTTTGAGTTTCTCAAGCGTTTCTTACCTCCAAACTGCCATATCTCGCGAACGGATTGATCAATCCGCAAAATTTCTGTTGCATCTGAAAGTAGAAACTCGCCCGATTACAACGGTATGCGTACTTTTCCCCTATGCCGTTCTAGTTACTCGTTTCGAGCATCAGAACTGCGAAAATTTTGAGTTTATCAAGCGTTTCTTATTTCCAAACTGCCATATCTCGCGAACGGATCGACCAATCCGCAAAATTTCTGTTGCATGTGCAAGTAGAAACTCGCCCGATTACAACGGTATGCGCACTTTTCCCCTAGGCGGTTCTAGTTATTCGTTTCGAGCATCAGAACTGCGAAAATTTTGAGTTTCTCAAGCGTTTCTTACCTCCAAACTGCCATATCTCGCGAACGGATTGATCAATCCGCAAAATTTCTGTTGCATCTGAAAGTAGAAACTCGCCCGATTACAACGGTATGCGTACTTTTCCCCTATGCCGTTCTAGTTACTCGTTTCGAGCATCAGAACTGCGAAAATTTTGAGTTTCTCAAGCGTTTCTTATTTCCAAACTGCCATATCTCGCGAACGGATTGACCTATCCGCAAAATTTCTGTTGCGTCTGAAAGTAGAAACTCGCCCGATTACAACGGTATGTGTAGTTTTCCCCTAGGCCGTTCCAGTTATTCCTTTCGAGCATCAGAACTGCGAAAATTTTGAGTTTCTCAAGCGTTTCTTATTTCCAAACTGCCATATCTCGCGAACGGATTGACCTATCCGCAAAATTTCTGTTGCATCTGAAAGTAGAAACTCGCCCGATTACAACGGTATGCGTACTTTTCCCCTATGCCGTTCTAGTTACTCGTTTCGAGCATCAGAACTGCGAAAATTTTGAGTTTCTCAAGCGTTTCTTACCTCCAAACTGCCATATCTCGCGAACGGATTGATCAATCCGCAAAATTTCTGTTGCATCTGAAAGTAGAAACTCGCCCGATTACAACGGTATGCGTACTTTTCCCCTATGCCGTTCTAGTTACTCGTTTCGAGCATCAGAACTGCGAAAATTTTGAGTTTCTCAAGCGTTTCTTATTTCCAAACTGCCATATCTCGCGAACGGATTGACCTATCCGCAAAATTTCTGTTGCGTCTGAAAGTAGAAACTCGCCCGATTACAACGGTATGTGTAGTTTTCCCCTAGGCCGTTCCAGTTATTCCTTTCGAGCATCAGAACTGCGAAAATTTTGAGTTTCTCAAGCGTTTCTTATTTCCAAACTGCCATATCTCGCGAACGGATTGACCTATCCGCAAAATTTCTGTTGCATCTGAAAGTAGAAACTCGCCCGATTACAACGGTATGCGTACTTTTCCCCTATGCCGTTCTAGTTACTCGTTTCGAGCATCAGAACTGCGAAAATTTTGAGTTTCTCAAGCGTTTCTTACATCCAAACGGCCATATCTCGCGAACGGATTGATCAATCCGCAAAATTTCTGTTGCATCTGAAAGTAGAAACTCGCCCGATTACAACGGTATGCGTACTTTTCCCCTATGCCGTTCTAGTTACTCGTTTCGAGCATCAGAACTGCGAAAATTTTGAGTTTCTCAAGCTTTTCTTATTTCCAAACTGCCATATCTCGCGAACGGATTGATCAATCCGCAAAATTTCTGTGGCATCTGAAAGTAGAAACTCGCCCGATTACAACGGTATGCGCACTTTTCCCCTAGGCGGTTCTAGTTATTCGTTTCGAGCATCAGAACTGCGAAAATTTTGTGTTTCTCAAGCGTTTCTTACCTCCAAAGTGCCATATCTCGCGAACGGATTGATCAATCCGCAAAATTTCTGTTGCATCTGAAAGTAAAAACTCGCCCGATTACAACGGTATGCGTACTTTTCCCCTATGCCGTTCTAGTTACTCGTTTCGAGCATCAGAACTGCGAAAATTTTGAGTTTCTCAAGCGTTTCTTATTTCCAAACTGCCATATCTCGCGAACGGATTGACCTATCCGCAAAATTTCTGTTGCGTCTGAAAGTAGAAACTCGCCCGATTACAACGGTATGTGTAGTTTTCCCCTAGGCCGTTCCAGTTATTCCTTTCGAGCATCAGAACTGCGAAAATTTTGAGTTTCTCAAGCGTTTCTTACCTCCAAACTGCCATATCTCGCGAACGGATTGATTAATCCGCAAAATTTCTGTTGCATCTGAAAGTAGAAACTCGCCCGATTACAACGGTATGCGGACTTTTCCCCTATGCCGTTCTAGTTACTCGTTTCGAGCATCAGAACTGCGAAAATTTTGAGTTTCTCAAGCGTTTCTTATTTCCAAACTGCCATATCTCGCGAACGGATTGACCTATCCGCAAAATTTCTGTTGCGTCTGAAAGTAGAAACTCGCCCGATTACAACGGTATGCGTACTTTTCCCCTATGCCGTTCAGGTTATTCGTTTCGAGCATCAGAACTGCGAAAATTTTGAGTTCCTCAAGCGTTTCTTACATCCAAACTGCCATATCTCGCGAACGGATTGCCGATCCGCAAAATTTCTGTTGCATCTGAAAGTAGAAACTCGCCCGATTACAACGGTATGCGTACTTTTCCCCTATGCCGTTCTAGTTACTCGTTTCGAGCATCAGAACTGCGAAAATTTTGAGTTTCTCAAGCGTTTCTTATTTCCAAACTGCCATATCTCGCGAACGGATTGATCAATCCGCAAAATTTCTGTGGCATCTGACAGTAGAAACTCGCCCGATTACAACGGTATGCGCACTTTTCCCCTAGGCCGTTCTAGTTATTCGTGTCGAGCATCAGAACTGCGAAAATTTTGCGTTTCTCAAGCGTTCCTTACCTCCAAACTGCCATATCTCGCGAACGGATTGACCAATCCGCAAAATTTCTGTGGCATCTGAAAGTAGAAACTCACCCGATTACAACGGTATGCGTACTCTTCCCCTATGCCGTTCTAGTTACTCGTTTCGAGCATCAGAACTGCGAAAATTTTGAGTTTCTCAAGCGTTTCTTACATCCAAACGGCCATATCTCGCGAACGGATTGAACAATCCGCAAAATTTCTGTTGCATCTGAAAGTAGAAACTCACCCGATTACAACGGTATGCGTACTCTTCCCCTATGCCGTTCTAGTTACTCGTTTCGAGCATCAGAACTGCGAAAATTTTGAGTTTCTCAAGCGTTTCTTACCTCCAAACTGCCATATCTCGCGAACGGATTGACCCATCCGCAAAATTTCTGTTGCGTCTGAAAGTAGAAACTCGCCCGATTACAACGGTATGCGCACTTCTCCCCTAGGCCGTTCTAGTTATTCGTGTCGAGCATCAGAACTGCGAAAATTTTGAGTTTCTCAAGCGTTTCTTACCTCCAAACTGCCATATCTCGCGAACGGATTGACCCATCCGCAAAATTTCTGTTGCGTCTGAAAGTAGAAACTCGCCCGATTACAACGGTGGGTGTAGTTTTCCCCTAGGCCGTTCTAGTTATTCGTTTCGAGCATCAGAACTGCGAAAATTTTGAGTTTCTCAAGCGTTTCTTACATCCAAACTGCCATATCTCGCGAACGGATTCATCAATCCGCAAAATTTCTGTTGCATCTGAAAGTAGAAACTCGCCCGATTACAACGGTATGCGTACTTTTCCCCTATGCCGTTCTAGTTACTCGTTTCGAGCATCAGAACTGCGAAAATTTTGAGTTTCTCAAGCGTTTCTTACATCCAAACTGCCATATCTCGCGAACGGATCGACCAATCCGCAAAATTTCTGTTGCATCTGCAAGTAGAAACCTGCCCGATTGCAACGGTATGCGTACTTTCCCTCTAGGCCGTTCTAGTTATTCGTTTCGAGCATCAGAACTGCGAAAATTTTGAGTTTCTCAAGCGTTTCTTACTTCCAAACTGCCATATCTCGCGAACGGATCGACCAATCCGCAAAATTTCTGTTGCATGTGCAAGTAGAAACTCGCCCGATTACAACGGTATGCGCACTTTTCCCCTAGGCGGTTCTAGTTATTCGTTTCGAGCATCAGAACTGCGAAAATTTTGAGTTTCTCAAGCGTTTCTTACCTCCAAACTGCCATATCTCGCGAACGGATTGACCTATCCGCAAAATTTCTGTGGCATCTGAAAGTAGAAACTCGCCCGATTACAACGGTATGCGCACTTTTCCCCTAGGCGGTTCTAGTTATTCGTTTCGAGCATCAGAACTGCGAAAATTTTGAGTTTCTCTAGCGTTTCTTACCTCCAAACTGCCATATCTCGCGAACGGATTGATCAATCCGCAAAATTTCTGTTGCATCTAAAAGTAGAAACTCGCCCGATTACAACGGTATGCGTACTTTTCCCCTATGCCGTTCTAGTTACTCGTTTCGAGCATCAGAACTGCGAAAATTTTGAGTTTCTCAAGCGTTTCTTACTTCCAAACTGCCATATCTCGCGAACGGATCGACCAATCCGCAAAATTTCTGTTGCATGTGCAAGTAGAAACTCGCCCGATTACAACGGTATGCGCACTTTTCCCCTAGGCGGTTCTAGTTATTCGTTTCGAGCATCAGAACTGCGAAAATTTTGAGTTTCTCAAGCGTTTCTTACCTCCAAACTGCCATATCTCGCGAACGGATTGACCTATCCGCAAAATTTCTGTTGCATCTGAAAGTAGAAACTCGCCCGATTACAACGGTATGCGCACTTTTCCCCTAGGCGGTTCTAGTTATTCGTTTCGAGCATCAGAACTGCGAAAATTTTGAGTTTCTCAAGCGTTTCTTATTTCCAAACTGCCATATCTCGCGAACGGATTGACCTATCCGCAAAATTTCTGTTGCGTCTGAAAGTAGAAACTCGCCCGATTACAACGGTATGTGTAGTTTTCCCCTAGGCCGTTCCAGTTATTCCTTTCGAGCATCAGAACTGCGAAAATTTTGAGTTTCTCAAGCGTTTCTTATTTCCAAACTGCCATATCTCGCGAACGGATTGACCTATCCGCAAAATTTCTGTTGCGTCTGAAAGTAGAAACTCGCCCGATTACAACGGTATGCGTACTTTTCCCCTATGCCGTTCAGGTTATTCGTTTCGAGCATCAGAACTGCGAAAATTTTGAGTTCCTCAAGCGTTTCTTACATCCAAACTGCCATATCTCGCGAACGGATTGATCAATCCGCAAAATTTCTGTTGCATCTGAAAGTAGAAACTCGCCCGATTACAACGGTATGCGTACTTTTCCCCTATGCCGTTCTAGTTACTCGTTTCGAGCATCAGAACTGCGAAAATTTTGAGTTTCTCAAGCGTTTCTTACATCCAAACGGCCATATCTCGCGAACGGATTGAACAATCCGCAAAATTTCTGTTGCATCTGAAAGTAGAAACTCACCCGATTACAACGGTATGCGTACTCTTCCCCTATGCCGTTCTAGTTACTCGTTTCGAGCATCAGAACTGCGAAAATTTTGAGTTTCTCAAGCGTTTCTTACCTCCAAACTGCCATATCTCGCGAACGGATTGATCAATCCGCAAAATTTCTGTTGCATCTGAAAGTAGAAACTCGCCCGATTACAACGGTATGCGTACTTTTCCCCTATGCCGTTCTAGTTACTCGTTTCAAGCATCAGAACTGCGAAAATTTTGAGTTTCTCAAGCTTTTCTTATTTCCAAACTGCCATATCTCGCGAACGGATTGATCAATCCGCAAAATTTCTGTGGCATCTGAAAGTAGAAACTCGCCCGATTACAACGGTATGGGCACTTTTCCCCTAGGCGGTTCTAGTTATTCGTTTCGAGCATCAGAACTGCGAAAATTTTGAGTTTCTCAAGCGTTTCTTACCTCCAAAGTGCCATATCTCGCGAACGGATTGATCAATCCGCAAAATTTCTGTTGCATCTGAAAGTAAAAACTCGCCCGATTACAACGGTATGCGGACTTTTCCCCTATGCCGTTCTAGTTACTCGTTTCGAGCATCAGAACTGCGAAAATTTTGAGTTTCTCAAGCGTTTCTTATTTCCAAACTGCCATATCTCGCGAACGGATTGACCCATCCGCAAAATTTCTGTTGCGTCTGAAAGTAGAAACTCGCCCGATTACAACGGTATGCGTACTTTTCCCCTATGCCGTTCAGGTTATTCGTTTCGAGCATCAGAACTGCGAAAATTTTGAGTTCCTCAAGCGTTTCTTACATCCAAACTGCCATATCTCGCGAACGGATTGCCGATCCGCAAAATTTCTGTTGCATCTGAAAGTAGAAACTCGCCCGATTACAACGGTATGCGCAATTTTCCCCTAGGCCGTTCTAGTTATTCGTTTCGAGCATCAGAACTGCGCAAATTTTGAGTTTCTCAAGCGTTTCTTACCTCCAAACTGAAATATCTCGCGAACGGATTGACCAATCCGCAAAATTTCTGTTGCGTCTGAAAGTGGAAACTCGCCCGATTACAACGGTATGCGGACTTTTCCCCTATGCCGTTCTAGTTACTCGTTTCGAGCATCAGAACTGCGAAAATTTTGAGTTTCTCAAGCGTTTCTTATTTCCAAACTGCCATATCTCGCGAACGGATTGACTTATCCGCAAAATTTCTGTTGCGTCTGCAAGTAGAAACTCGCCCGATTACAACGGTATGTGTAGTTTTCCCCTAGGCCGTTCCAGTTATTCGTTTCGAGCATCCGAACTGCGAAAATTTTGAGTTTCTCAAGCGTTTCTTACCTCCAAACTGCCATATCTCGCGAACGGATTCATCAATCCGCAAAATTTCTGTTGCATCTGAAAGTAGAAACTCGCCCGATTACAACGGTATGCGCACTTTTCCCCTATGCCGTTCTAGTTACTCGTTTCGAGCATCAGAACTGCGAAAATTTTGAGTTTCTCA
The DNA here is from genome assembly GCF_051014685.1 of Ptiloglossa arizonensis. Lineage (NCBI taxonomy): Eukaryota > Metazoa > Arthropoda > Insecta > Hymenoptera > Colletidae > Ptiloglossa > Ptiloglossa arizonensis. Next base: position 430,119 of record NW_027478774.1, on the reverse strand, counting down.
AGCGTTTCTTATTTCCAAACTGCCATATCTCGCGAACGGATTGACCTATCCGCAAAATTTCTGTTGCGTCTGAAAGTAGAAACTCGCCCGATTACAACGGTATGTGTAGTTTTCCCCTAGGCCGTTCCAGTTATTCCTTTCGAGCATCAGAACTGCGAAAATTTTGAGTTTCTCAAGCGTTTCTTACCTCCAAACTGCCATATCTCGCGAACGGATTGATTAATCCGCAAAATTTCTGTTGCATCTGAAAGTAGAAACTCGCCCGATTACAACGGTATGCGTACTTTTCCCCTATGCCGTTCTAGTTACTCGTTTCGAGCATCAGAACTGCGAAAATTTTGAGTTTCTCAAGCGTTTCTTATTTCCAAACTGCCATATCTCGCGAACGGATTGACCTATCCGCAAAATTTCTGTTGCGTCTGAAAGTAGAAACTCGCCCGATTACAACGGTATGCGTACTTTTCCCCTATGCCGTTCAGGTTATTCGTTTCGAGCATCAGAACAGCGAAAATTTTGAGTTCCTCAAGCGTTTCTTACATCCAAACTGCCATATCTCGCGAACGGATTGCCGATCCGCAAAATTTCTGTTGCATCTGAAAGTAGAAACTCGCCCGCTTACAACGGTATGCGCAATTTTCCCCTAGGCCGTTCTAGTTATTCGTTTCGAGCATCAGAACTGCGCAAATTTTGAGTTTCTCAAGCGTTTCTTACCTCCAAACTGAAATATCTCGCGAACGGATTGACGAATCCGCAAAATTTCTGTTGCGTCTGAAAGTGGAAACTCGCCCGATTACAACGGTGTGCGTACTATTCCCCTAGGCCGTTCTAGTTACTCGTTTCGAGCATCAGAACTGCGAAAATTTTGAGTTTCTCAAGCGTTTCTTATATCCAAACTGCCATATCTCGCGAACGGATTGATCAATCCGCAAAATTTCTGTTGCATCTGAAAGCAGAAACTCGCCCGATTACAACGGTATGCGCACTTTTCCCCTAGGCCGTTCTAGTTATTCGTTTCGAGCATCAGAACTGCGAAAATTTTGAGTTTCTCAAGCGTTTCTTACCTCCAAACTGCCATATCTCGCGAACGGATTGACCTATCCGCAAAATTTCTGTTGCGTCTGAAAGTAGAAACTCGCCCGATTACAACGGTGGGTGTAGTTTTCCCCTAGGCCGTTCTAGTTATTCGTTTCGAGCATCAGAACTGCGAAAATTTTGAGTTTCTCAAGCGTTTCTTACCTCCAAACTGCCATATCTCGCGAACGGATTGATCAATCCGCAAAATTTCTGTTGCATCTGAAAGTAGAAACTCGCCCGATTACAACGGTATGCGTACTTTTCCCCTATGCCGTTCTAGTTACTCGTTTCGAGCATCAGAACTGCGAAAATTTTGAGTTTCTCAAGCGTTTCTTATTTCCAAACTGCCATATCTCGCGAACGGATTGATCAATCCGCAAAATTTCTGTGGCATCTGAAAGTAGAAACTCGCCCGATTACAACGGTATGCGCACCTTTCCCCTAGGCGGTTCTAGTTATTCGTTTCGAGCATCAGAACTGCGAAAATTTTGAGTTTCTCAAGCGTTTCTTACCTCCAAACTGCCATATCTCGCGAACGGATTGATCAATCCGTAAAATTTCTATTGCATCCGAAAGTAGAAACTCGCCCGATTACAACGGTATGCGTACTTTTCCCCTATGCCGTTCTAGTTACTCGTTTCGAGCATCAGAACTGCGAAAATTTTGAGTTTCTCAAGCGTTTCTTATTTCCAAACTGCCATATCTCGCGAACGGATTGACCTATCCGCAAAATTTCTGTTGCGTCTGAAAGTAGAAACTCGCCCGATTACAACGGTATGTGTAGTTTTCCCCTAGGCCGTTCCAGTTATTCGTTTCGAGCATCAGAACTACGAAAATTTTGAGTTTCTCAAGCGTTTCTTACCTCCAAACTGCCATATCTCGCGAACGGATTGATCAATCCGCAAAATTTCTGTTGCATCTGAAAGTAGAAACTCGCCCGATTACAACGGTATGCGTACTTTTCCCCTATGCCGTTCTAGTTACTCGTTTCGAGCATCAGAACTGCGAAAATTTTGAGTTTCTCAAGCGTTTCTTACATCCAAACTGCCATATCTCGCGAACGGATCGACCAATCCGCAAAATTTCTGTTGCATCTGCAAGTAGAAACTAGTCCGATTGCAACGGTATGCGTACTTTCCCCCTAGGCCGTTCTAGTTATTCGTTTCGAGCATCAGAACTGCGAAAATTTTGAGTTTCTCAAGCGTTTCTTACTTCCAAACTGCCATATCTCGCGAACGGATCGTCCAATCCGCAAAATTTCTGTTGCATGTGCAAGTAGAAACTCGCCCGATTACAACGGTATGCGTACTTTTCCCCTAGGCCGTTCTAGTTATTCGTTTCGAGCATCAGAACTGCGCAAATTTTGAGTTTCTCAAGCGTTTCTTACCTCCAAACTGCCATATCTCGCGAACGGATTGATCAATCCGCAAAATTTCTGTTGCATCTGAAAGTAGAAACTCGCCCGATTACAACGGTATGCGTACTTTTCCCCTATGCCGTTCTAGTTACTCGTTTCGAGCATCAGAACTGCGAAAATTTTGAGTTTATCAAGCGTTTCTTATTTCCAAACTGCCATATCTCGCGAACGGATCGACCAATCCGCAAAATTTCTGTTGCATGTGCAAGTAGAAACTCGCCCGATTACAACGGTATGCGCACTTTTCCCCTAGGCGGTTCTAGTTATTCGTTTCGAGCATCAGAACTGCGAAAATTTTGAGTTTCTCAAGCGTTTCTTACCTCCAAACTGCCATATCTCGCGAACGGATTGATCAATCCGCAAAATTTCTATTGCATCCGAAAGTAGAAACTCGCCCGATTACAACGGTATGCGTACTTTTCCCCTATGCCGTTCTAGTTACTCGTTTCGAGCATCAGAACTGCGAAAATTTTGAGTTTCTCAAGCGTTTCTTATTTCCAAACTGCCATATCTCGCGAACGGATTGACCTATCCGCAAAATTTCTGTTGCGTCTGAAAGTAGAAACTCGCCCGATTACAACGGTATGTGTAGTTTTCCCCTAGGCCGTTCCAGTTATTCGTTTCGAGCATCAGAACTACGAAAATTTTGAGTTTCTCAAGCGTTTCTTACCTCCAAACTGCCATATCTCGCGAACGGATTGATCAATCCGCAAAATTTCTGTTGCATCTGAAAGTAGAAACTCGCCCGATTACAACGGTATGCGTACTTTTCCCCTATGCCGTTCTAGTTACTCGTTTCGAGCATCAGAACTGCGAAAATTTTGAGTTTATCAAGCGTTTCTTATTTCCAAACTGCCATATCTCGCGAACGGATCGACCAATCCGCAAAATTTCTGTTGCATGTGCAAGTAGAATCTCGCCCGATTACAACGGTATTCGTACTTTTCCCCTAGGCCGTTCTAGTTATTTCGTTTCGAGCATCAGAACTGCGCAAATTTTGAGTTTCTCAAGCGTTTCTTACCTCCAAACTGCCATATCTCGCGAACGGATTGATCAATCCGCAAAATTTCTGTTGCATCTGAAAGTAGAAACTCGCCCGATTACAACGGTATGCGTACTTTTCCCCTATGCCGTTCTAGTTACTCGTTTCGAGCATCAGAACTGCGAAAATTTTGAGTTTATCAAGCGTTTCTTATATCCAAACTGCCATATCTCGCGAACGGATTGATCAATCCGCAAAATTTCTGTTGCATCTGAAAGTAGAAACTCGCCCGATTACAACGGTATGCGCACTTTTCCCCTAGGCCGTTCTAGTTATTTCGTTTCGAGCATCAGAACTGCGAAAATTTTGAGTTTCTCAAGCGTTTCTTACATCCAAACTGCCATATCTCGCGAACGGATCGACCAATCAGCAAAATTTCTGTTGCATCTGCAAGTAGAAACTAGCCCGATTGCAACGGTATGCGTTCTTTCCCCCCAGGCCGTTCTAGTTATTCGTTTCGAGCATCAGAACTGCGAAAATTTTGAGTTTCTCAAGCGTTTCTTACTTCCAAACTGCCATATCTCGTGATAGGATCGACCAATCCGCAAAATTTCTGTTGCATGTGCAAGTAGAAACTCCCCGATTACAATGGTATGCGTACTTTTCCCCTATGCCGTTCTAGTTACTCGTTTCGAGCATCAGAACTGCGAAAATTTTGAGTTTATCAAGCGTTTCTTATTTCCAAACTGCCATATCTCGCGAACGGATTGATCAATCCGCAATATTTCTGTTGCATCTGAAAGTAGAAACTCGCCCGATTACAACGGTATGCGCAATTTTCCCCTAGGCCGTTCTAGTTATTCGTTTCGAGCATCAGAACTGCGCAAATTTTGAGTTTCTCAAGCGTTTCTTACCTCCAAACTGAAATATCTCGCGAACGGATTGACCAATCCGCAAAATTTCTGTTGTGTCTGAAAGTGGAAACTCGCCCGATTACAACGGTATGCGGACTTTTCCCCTATGCCGTTCTAGTTACTCGTTTCGAGCATCAGAACTGCGAAAATTTTGAGTTTCTCAAGCGTTTCTTATTTCCAAACTGCCATATCTCGCGAACGGATTGACTTATCCGCAAAATTTCTGTTGCGTCTGCAAGTAGAAACTCGCCCGATTACAACGGTATGTGTAGTTTTCCCCTAGGCCGTTCCAGTTATTCGTTTCGAGCATCCGAACTGCGAAAATTTTGAGTTTCTCAAGCGTTTCTTACCTCCAAACTGCCATATCTCGCGAACGGATTCATCAATCCGCAAAATTTCTGTTGCATCTGAAAGTAGAAACTCGCCCGATTACAACGGTATGCGCACTTTTCCCCTATGCCGTTCTAGTTACTCGTTTCGAGCATCAGAACTGCGAAAATTTTGAGTTTCTCAAGCGTTTCTTATTTCCAAACTGCCATATCTCGCGAACGGATTGACCTATCCGCAAAATTTCTGTTGCGTCTGAAAGTAGAAACTCGCCCGATTACAACGGTATGTGTAGTTTTCCCCTAGGCCGTTCCAGTTATTCCTTTCGAGCATCAGAACTGCGAAAATTTTGAGTTTCTCAAGCGTTTCTTACCTCCAAACTGCCATATCTCGCGAACGGATTGATTAATCCGCAAAATTTCTGTTGCATCTGAAAGTAGAAACTCGCCCGATTACAACGGTATGCGTACTTTTCCCCTATGCCGTTCTAGTTACTCGTTTCGAGCATCAGAACTGCGAAAATTTTGAGTTTCTCAAGCGTTTCTTATTTCCAAACTGCCATATCTCGCGAACGGATTGACCTATCCGCAAAATTTCTGTTGCGTCTGAAAGTAGAAACTCGCCCGATTACAACGGTATGCGTACTTTTCCCCTATGCCGTTCAGGTTATTCGTTTCGAGCATCAGAACTGCGAAAATTTTGAGTTCCTCAAGCGTTTCTTACATCCAAACTGCCATATCTCGCGAACGGATTGCCGATCCGCAAAATTTCTGTTGCATCTGAAAGTAGAAACTCGCCCGCTTACAACGGTATGCGCAATTTTCCCCTAGGCCGTTCTAGTTATTCGTTTCGAGCATCAGAACTGCGCAAATTTTGAGTTTCTCAAGCGTTTCTTACCTCGAAACTGAAATATCTCGCGAACGGATTGACGAATCCGCAAAATTTCTGTTGCGTCTGAAAGTGGAAACTCGCCCGATTACAACGGTGTGCGTACTATTCCCCTAGGCCGTTCTAGTTACTCGTTTCGAGCATCAGAACTGCGAAAATTTTGAGTTTCTCAAGCGTTTCTTATATCCAAACTGCCATATCTCGCGAACGGATTGATCAATCCGCAAAATTTCTGTTGCATCTGAAAGCAGAAACTCGCCCGATTACAACGGTATGCGCACTTTTCCCCTAGGCCGTTCTAGTTATTCGTTTCGAGCATCAGAACTGCGAAAATTTTGAGTTTCTCAAGCGTTTCATACCTCCAAACTGCCATATCTCGCGAACGGATTGACCTATCCGCAAAATTTCTGTTGCGTCTGAAAGTAGAAACTCGCCCGATTACAACGGTGGGTGTAGTTTTCCCCTAGGCCGTTCTAGTTATTCGTTTCGAGCATCAGAACTGCGAAAATTTTGAGTTTCTCAAGCGTTTCTTACCTCCAAACTGCCATATCTCGCGAACGGATTGATCAATCCGCAAAATTTCTGTTGCATCTGAAAGTAGAAACTCGCCCGATTACAACGGTATGCGTACTTTTCCCCTATGCCGTTCTAGTTACTCGTTTCGAGCATCAGAACTGCGAAAATTTTGAGTTTCTCAAGCGTTTCTTATTTCCAAACTGCCATATCTCGCGAACGGATTGATCAATCCGCAAAATTTCTGTGGCATCTGAAAGTAGAAACTCGCCCGATTACAACGGTATGCGCACCTTTCCCCTAGGCGGTTCTAGTTATTCGTTTCGAGCATCAGAACTGCGAAAATTTTGAGTTTCTCAAGCGTTTCTTACCTCCAAACTGCCATATCTCGCGAACGGATTGATCAATCCGCAAAATTTCTATTGCATCCGAAAGTAGAAACTCGCCCGATTACAACGGTATGCGTACTTTTCCCCTATGCCGTTCTAGTTACTCGTTTCGAGCATCAGAACTGCGAAAATTTTGAGTTTCTCAAGCGTTTCTTATTTCCAAACTGCCATATCTCGCGAACGGATTGACCTATCCGCAAAATTTCTGTTGCATCTGAAAGTAGAAACTCGCCCGATTACAACGGTATGTGTAGTTTTCCCCTAGGGCGTTCCAGTTATTCGTTTCGAGCATCAGAACTACGAAAATTTTGAGTTTCTCAAGCGTTTCTTACCTCCAAACTGCCATATCTCGCGAACGGATTGATCAATCCGCAAAATTTCTGTTGCATCTGAAAGTAGAAACTCGCCCGATTACAACGGTATGCGTACTTTTCCCCTATGCCGTTCTAGTTACTCGTTTCGAGCATCAGAACTGCGAAAATTTTGAGTTTCTCAAGCGTTTCTTACATCCAAACTGCCATATCTCGCGAACGGATCGACCAATCCGCAAAATTTCTGTTGCATCTGCAAGTAGAAACTAGTCCGATTGCAACGGTATGCGTGCTTTCCCCCTAGGCCGTTCTAGTTATTCGTTTCGAGCATCAGAACTGCGAAAATTTTGAGTTTCTCAAGCGTTTCTTACTTCCAAACTGCCATATCTCGCGAACGGATCGTCCAATCCGCAAAATTTCTGTTGCATGTGCAAGTAGAAACTCGCCCGATTACAACGGTATGCGTACTTTTCCCCTAGGCCGTTCTAGTTATTCGTTTCGAGCATCAGAACTGCGAAAATTTTGAGTTTCTCAAGCGTTTCTTACCTCCAAACTGCCATATCTCGCGAACGGATTGATCAATCCGCAAAATTTCTGTTGCATCTGAAAGTAGAAACTCGCCCGATTACAACGGTATGCGTACTTTTCCCCTATGCCGTTCTAGTTACTCGTTTCGAGCATCAGAACTGCGAAAATTTTGAGTTTATCAAGCGTTTCTTATTTCCAAACTGCCATATCTCGCGAACGGATCGACCAATCCGCAAAATTTCTGTTGCATGTGCAAGTAGAATCTCGCCCGATTACAACGGTATTCGTACTTTTCCCCTAGGCCGTTCTAGTTATTTCGTTTCGAGCATCAGAACTGCGCAAATTTTGAGTTTCTCAAGCGTTTCTTACCTCCAAACTGCCATATCTCGCGAACGGATTGATCAATCCGCAAAATTTCTGTTGCATCTGAAAGTAGAAACTCGCCCGATTACAACGGTATGCGTACTTTTCCCCTATGCCGTTCTAGTTACTCGTTTCGAGCATCAGAACTGCGAAAATTTTGAGTTTATCAAGCGTTTCTTATTTCCAAACTGCCATATCTCGCGAACGGATCGACCAATCCGCAAAATTTCTGTTGCATGTGCAAGTAGAATCTCGCCCGATTACAATGGTATTCGTACTTTTCCCCTAGGCCGTTCTAGTTATTTCGTTTCGAGCATCAGAACTGCGCAAATTTTGAGTTTCTCAAGCGTTTCTTACCTCCCAACTGCCATATCTCGCGAACGGATTGACCAATCCGCAAAATTTCTGTTGCGTCTGAAAGTAGAAACTCGCCCGATTACAACGGTGTGCGTACTATTCCCCTAGGCCGTTCTAGTTACTCGTTTCGAGCATCAGAACTGCGAAAATTTTGAGTTTCTCAAGCGTTTCTTATATCCAAACTGCCATATCTCGCGAACGGATTGATCAATCCGCAAAATTTCTGTTGCATCTGAAAGTAGAAACTCGCCCGATTACAACGGTATGCGCACTTTTCCCCTAGGCCGTTCTAGTTATTTCGTTTCGAGCATCAGAACTGCGAAAATTTTGAGTTTCTCAAGCGTTTCTTACATCCAAACTGCCATATCTCGCGAACGGATCGACCAATCAGCAAAATTTCTGTTGCATCTGCAAGTAGAAACTAGCCCGATTGCAACGGTATGCGTTCTTTCCCCCCAGGCCGTTCTAGTTATTCGTTTCGAGCATCAGAACTGCGAAAATTTTGAGTTTCTCAAGCGTTTCTTACTTCCAAACTGCCATATCTCGTGATAGGATCGACCAATCCGCAAAATTTCTGTTGCATGTGCAAGTAGAAACTCCCCGATTACAATGGTATGCGTACTTTTCCCCTATGCCGTTCTAGTTACTCGTTTCGAGCATCAGAACTGCGAAAATTTTGAGTTTATCAAGCGTTTCTTATTTCCAAACTGCCATATCTCGCGAACGGATTGATCAATCCGCAAAATTTCTGTGGCATCTGAAAGTAGAAACTCGCCCGATTACAACGGTATGCGCACTTTTCCCCTAGGCGGTTCTAGTTATTCGTTTCGAGCATCAGAACTGCGAAAATTTTGAGTTTCTCAAGCGTTTCTTATTTCCAAACTGCCATATCTCGCGAACGGATCGACCAATCCGCAAAATTTCTGTTGCATGTGCAAGTAGAATCTCGCCCGATTACAACGGTATGCGTACTTTTCCCCTAGGCCGTTCTAGTTATTTCGTTTCGAGCATCAGAACTGCGCAAATTTTGAGTTTCTCAAGCGTTTCTTATATCCAAACTGCCATACCTCGCGAACGGATTGATCAATCCGCAAAATTTCTGTTGCATCTGAAAGTAGAAACTCGACCGATTACAACGGTATGCGCACTTTTCCCCTAGGCCGTTCTAGTTATTCGTGTCGAGCATCAGAACTGCGAAAATTTTGAGTTTCTCAAGCGTTTCTTACATCCAAACGGCCATATCTCGCGAACGGATTGACCAATCCGCAAAATTTCTGTTGCATCTGAAAGTAGAAACTCGCCCGATTACAACGGTATGCTTACTTTTCCCCTATGCCGTTCTAGTTACTCGTTTCGAGCATCAGAACTGCGAAAATTTTGAGTTTCTCAAGCGTTTCTTATTTCCAAACTGCCATATCTCGCGAACGGATTGATCAATCCGCAAAATTTCTGCGGCATCTGAAAGTAGAAACTCGCCCGATTACAACGGTATGCGCACTTTTCCCCTAGGCCGTTCCAGTTATTCATTTCGAGCATCAGAACTGCGAAAATTTTGAGTTTCTCAAGCGTTTCTTACCTCCAAACTGCCATATCTCGCGAACGGATTGACCTATCCGCAAAATTTCTGTTGCGTCTGAAAGTAGAAACTCGCCCGATTACAACGGTGGGTGTAGTTTTCCCCTAGGCCGTTGTAGTTATTCGTTTCGAGCATCAGAACTGCGAAAATTTTGAGTTTCTCAAGCGTTTCTTACCTCCAAACTGCCATATCTCGCGAACGGATTGATCAATCCACAAAATTTCTGTTGCATCTGATAGTAGAAACTCGCCCGATTACAACGGTATGCGTACTTTTCCCCTATGCCGTTCTAGTTATTCGTTTCGAGCATCAGAACTGCGAAAATTTTGAGTTTCTCAAGCGTTTCTTACTTCCAAACTGCCATATCTCGCGAACGGATCGACCAATCCGCAAAATTTCTGTTGCATGTGCAAGTAGAAACTCGCCTGATTACAACGGTATGCGTACTTTTCCCCTAGGCCGTTCTAGTTATTCGTTTCGAGCGTCAGAACTGCGAAAATTTTGAGTTTCTCAAGCGTTTCTTACTTCCAAACTGCCATATCTCGCGAACGGATCGACCAATCCGCAAAATTTCTGTTGCATGTGCAAGTAGAAACTCGCCCGATTAGAACGGTATGCGTACTTTTCCCCTAGGCCGTTCTAGTTATTCGTTTCGAGCATCAGAACTGCAAAAATTTTGAGTTTCTCAAGCGTTTCTTACCTCCAAACTGCCATATCTCGCGAACGGATTGATCAATCCGGAAAATTTCTGTTGCATCTGAAAGTAGAAACTCGCCCGATTACAACGGTATGCGTACTTTTCCCCTATGCCGTTCTAGTTACTCGTTTCGAGCATCAGAACTGCGAAAATTTTGAGTTTATCAAGCGTTTCTTATTTCCAAACTGCCATATCTCGCGAACGGATTGATCAATCCGCAAAATTTCTGTGGCATCTGAAAGTAGAAACTCGCCCGATTACAACGGTATGCGCACTTTTCCCCTAGGCGGTTCTAGTTATTCGTTTCGAGCATCAGAACTGCGAAAATTTTGAGTTTCTCAAGCGTTTCTTATTTCCAAACTGCCATATCTCGCCAACGGATCGACCAATCCGCAAAATTTCTGTTGCATGTGCAAGTAGAATCTCGCCCGACTACAACGGTATGCGTACTTTTCCCCTAGGCCGTTCTAGTTATTTCGTTTCGAGCATCAGAACTGCGAAAATTTTGAGTTTCTCAAGCGTTTCTTACATCCAAACTGCCATATCTCGCGAACGGATCGACCAATCAGCAAAATTTCTGTTGCATCTGCAAGTAGAAACTAGCCCGATTGCAACGGTATGCGTTCTTTCCCCCCAGGCCGTTCTAGTTATTCGTTTCGAGCATCAGAACTGCGAAAATTTTGAGTTTCTCAAGCGTTTCTTACTTCCAAACTGCCATATCTCGTGATAGGATCGACCAATCCGCAAAATTTCTGTTGCATGTGCAAGTAGAAACTCCCCGATTACAATGGTATGCGTACTTTTCCCCTATGCCGTTCTAGTTACTCGTTTCGAGCATCAGAACTGCGAAAATTTTGAGTTTATCAAGCGTTTCTTATTTCCAAACTGCCATATCTCGCGAACGGATTGATCAATCCGCAAAATTTCTGTGGCATCTGAAAGTAGAAACTCGCCCGATTACAACGGTATGCGCACTTTTCCCCTAGGCGGTTCTAGTTATTCGTTTCGAGCATCAGAACTGCGAAAATTTTGAGTTTCTCAAGCGTTTCTTATTTCCAAACTGCCATATCTCGCGAACGGATCGACCAATCCGCAAAATTTCTGTTGCATGTGCAAGTAGAATCTCGCCCGATTACAACGGTATGCGTACTTTTCCCCTAGGCCGTTGTAGTTATTCGTTTCGAGCATCAGAACTGCGAAAATTTTGAGTTTCTCAAGCGTTTCTTACCTCCAAACTGCCATATCTCGCGAACGGATTGATCAATCCACAAAATTTCTGTTGCATCTGATAGTAGAAACTCGCCCGATTACAACGGTATGCGTACTTTTCCCCTATGCCGTTCTAGTTATTCGTTTCGAGCATCAGAACTGCGAAAATTTTGAGTTTCTCAAGCGTTTCTTACTTCCAAACTGCCATATCTCGCGAACGGATCGACCAATCCGCAAAATTTCTGTTGCATGTGCAAGTAGAAACTCGCCTGATTACAACGGTATGCGTACTTTTCCCCTAGGCCGTTCTAGTTATTCGTTTCGAGCGTCAGAACTGCGAAAATTTTGAGTTTCTCAAGCGTTTCTTACTTCCAAACTGCCATATCTCGCGAACGGATCGACCAATCCGCAAAATTTCTGTTGCATGTGCAAGTAGAAACTCGCCCGATTAGAACGGTATGCGTACTTTTCCCCTAGGCCGTTCTAGTTATTCGTTTCGAGCATCAGAACTGCGAAAATTTTGAGTTTCTCAAGCGTTTCTTACCTCCAAACTGCCATATCTCGCGAACGGATTGATCAATCCGGAAAATTTCTGTTGCATCTGAAAGTAGAAACTCGCCCGATTACAACGGTATGCGTACTTTTCCCCTATGCCGTTCTAGTTACTCGTTTCGAGCATCAGAACTGCGAAAATTTTGAGTTTATCAAGCGTTTCTTATTTCCAAACTGCCATATCTCGCGAACGGATTGATCAATCCGCAAAATTTCTGTGGCATCTGAAAGTAGAAACTCGCCCGATTACAACGGTATGCGCACTTTTCCCCTAGGCGGTTCTAGTTATTCGTTTCGAGCATCAGAACTGCGAAAATTTTGAGTTTCTCAAGCGTTTCTTATTTCCAAACTGCCATATCTCGCCAACGGATCGACCAATCCGCAAAATTTCTGTTGCATGTGCAAGTAGAATCTCGCCCGACTACAACGGTATGCGTACTTTTCCCCTAGGCCGTTCTAGTTATTTCGTTTCGAGCATCAGAACTGCGAAAATTTTGAGTTTCTCAAGCGTTTCTTATTTCCAAACTGCCATATCTCGCGAACGGATTGATCAATCCGCAAAATTTCTGCGGCATCTGAAAGCAGGAACTCGCCCGATTACAACGGTATGCGCACTTTTCCCCTAGGCCGTTCTAGTTATTCGTGTCGAGCATCAGAACTGCGAAAATTTTGAGTTTCTCAAGCGTTTCTTACATCCAAACTGCCATATCTCGCGAACGGATTGACCAATCCGCAAAATTTCTGCTGCATCTGAAAGTAGAAACTCGCCCGATTACAACGGTATGCTTACTTTTCCCCTATGCCGTTCTAGTTACTCGTTTCGAGCATCAGAACTGCGAAAATTTTGAGTTTCTCAAGCGTTTCTTATTTCCAAACTGCCATATCTCGCGAACGGATTGATCAATCCGCAAAATTTCTGCGGCATCTGAAAGCAGAACCTCGCCCGATTACAACGGTATGCGCACTTTTCCCCTAGGCCGTTCCAGTTATTCATTTCGAGCATCAGAACTGCGAAAATTTTGAGTTTCTCAAGCGTTTCTTACCTCCAAACTGCCATATCTCGCGAACGGATTGACCTATCCGCAAAATTTCTGTTGCGTCTGAAAGTAGAAACTCGCCCGATTACAACGGTGGGTGTAGTTTTCCCATAGGCCGTTGTAGTTATTCGTTTCGAGCATCAGAACTGCGAAAATTTTGAGTTTCTCAAGCGTTTCTTACCTCCAAACTGCCATATCTCGCGAACGGTTTGATCAATCCACAAAATTTCTGTTGCATCTGATAGTAGAAACTCGCCCGATTACAACGGTATGCGTACTTTTCCCCTATGCCGTTCTAGTTATTCGTTTCGAGCATCAGAACTGCGAAAATTTTGAGTTTCTCAAGCGTTTCTTACTTCCAAACTGCCATATCTCGCGAACGGATCGACCAATCCGCAAAATTTCTGTTGCATGTGCAAGTAGAAACTCGCCTGATTACAACGGTATGCGTACTTTTCCCCTAGGCCGTTCTAGTTATTCGTTTCGAGCATCAGAACTGCGAAAATTTTGAGTTTCTCAAGCGTTTCTTACTTCCAAACTGCCATATCTCGCGAACGGATCGACCAATCCGCAAAATTTCTGTTGCATGTGCAAGTAGAAACTCGCCCGATTAGAACGGTATGCGTACTTTTCCCCTAGGCCGTTCTAGTTATTCGTTTCGAGCATCAGAACTGCGAAAATTTTGAGTTTCTCAAGCGTTTCTTACCTCCAAACTGCCATATCTCGCGAACGGATTGATCAATCCGCAAAATTTCTGTTGCATCTGAAAGTAGAAACTCGCCCGATTACAACGGTATGCGTACTTTTCCCCTATGCCGTTCTAGTTACTGGTTTCGAGCATCAGAACTGCGAAAATTTTGAGTTTATCAAGCGTTTCTTATTTCCAAACTGCCATATCTCGCGAACGGATTGATCAATCCGCAAAATTTCTGTGGCATCTGAAAGTAGAAACTCGCCCGATTACAACGGTATGCGCACTTTTCCCCTAGGCGGTTCTAGTTATTCGTTTCGAGCATCAGAACTGCGAAAATTTTGAGTTTCTCAAGCGTTTCTTATTTCCAAACTGCCATATCTCGCCAACGGATCGACCAATCCGCAAAACTTCTGTTGCATGTGCAAGTAGAATCTCGCCCGATTACAACGGTATGCGTACTTTTCCCCTAGGCCGTTCTAGTTATTTCGTTTCGAGCATCAGAACTGCGCAAATTTTGAGTTTCTCAAGCGTTTCTTATATCCAAACTGCCATACCTCGCGAACGGATTGATCAATCCGCAAAATTTCTGTTGCATCTGAAAGTAGAAACTCGCCCGATTACAACGGTATGCGCACTTTTCCCCTAGGCCGTTCTAGTTATTCGTGTCGAGCATCAGAACTGCGAAAATTTTGAGTTTCTCAAGCGTTTCTTACATCCAAACTGCCATATCTCGCGAACGGATTGACCAATCCCCAAAATTTCTGTTGCATCTGAATGTAGAAACTCGCCCGATTACAACGGTATGCTTACTTTTCCCCTATGCCGTTCTAGTTACTCGTTTCGAGCATCAGAACTGCGAAAATTTTGAGTTTCTCAAGCGTTTCTTATTTCCAAACTGCCATATCTCGCGAACGGATTGATCAATCCGCAAAATTTCTGCGGCATCTGAAAGTAGAAACTCGCCCGATTACAACGGTATGCGCACTTTTCCCCTAGGCCGTTCCAGTTATTCATTTCGAGCATCAGAACTGCGAAAATTTTGAGTTCCTCAAGCGTTTCTTACATCCAAACTGCCATATCTCGCGAACGGATTGATCAATCCGCAAAATTTCTGTTGCATGTGCAAGTAGAAACTCGCCTGATTACAACGGTATGCGTACTTTTCCCCTAGGCCGTTCTAGTTATTCGTTTCGAGCATCAGAACTGCGAAAATTTGGAGTTTCTCAAGCGTTTCTTACCTCCAAACTGCCATATCTCGCGAACGGATTGATCAATCCGCAAAATTTCTGTTGCATGTGCAAGTAGAAACTCGCCCGATTACAACGGTATGCGTACTTTTCCCCTAGGCCGTTCTAGTTATTCGTTTCGAGCATCAGAACTGCGAAAATTTTGAGTTTCTCAAGCGTTTCTTACCTCCAAACTGCCATATCTCGCGAACGGATTGATCAATCGGCAAAATTTCTGTTGCATCTGAAAGTAGAAACACGCCCGATTACAACGGTATGCGTACTTTTCCCCTATGCCGTTCTAGGTACTCGTTTCGAGCATCAGAACTGCGAAAATTTTGAGTTTATCAAGCGTTTCTTATTTCCAAACTGCCATATCTCGCGAACGGATTGATCAATCCGCAAAATTTCTGTTGCATCTGAAAGTAGAAACTCGCCCGATTACAACGGTATGCACACTTTTCCCCTAGGCCGTTCTAGTTATTCGTGTCGAGCATCAGAACTGCTAAAATTTTGAGTTTCTCAAGCGTTTCTTACAACCAAACTGCCATATCTCGCGAACGGATTGACCAATCCGCAAAATTTCTGTTGCATCTGAAAGTAGAAACTCGCCCGATTACAACGGTATGCGTACTTTTCCCCTAGGCCGTTCTAGTTATTCGTTTCGAGCATCAGAACTGCGAAAATTTTGAGTTTCTCAAGCGTTTCTTACCTCCAAACTGCCATATCTCGCGAACGGATTGATCAATCCGCAAAATTTCTGCGGCATCTGAAAGCAGGAACTCGCCCGATTACAACGGTATGCGCACTTTTCCCCTAGGCCGTTCCAGTTATTCATTTCGAGCATCAGAACTGCGAAAATTTTGAGTTTCTCAAGCGTTTCTTACATCCAAACTGCCATATCTCGCGAACGGATCGACCAATCCGCAAAATTTCTGTTGCATCTGCAAGTAGAAACTAGCCCGATTGCAACGGTATGCGTACTTTCCCCCTAGGCCGTTCTAGTTATTCGTTTCGAGCATCAGAACTGCGAAAATTTTGAGTTTCTCAAGCGTTTCTTACTTCCAAACTGCCATATCTCGCGAACGGATCGACCCATCCGCAAAATTTCTGTTGCATATGCAAGTAGAAACTCGCCCGATTAGAACGGTTTGCGTACTATTCCCCTAGGCCGTTCTAGTTACTCGTTTCGAGCATCAGAACTGCGAAAATTTTGAGTTTATCAAGCGTTTCTTATTTCCAAACTGCCATATCTCGCGAACGGATTGATCAATCCGCAAAATTTCTGTGGCATCTGAAAGTAGAAACTCGCCCGATTACAACGGTATGCGCACTTTTCCCCTAGGCGGTTCTAGTTATTCGTTTCGAGCATCAGAACTGCGAAAATTTTGAGTTTCTCAAGCGTTTCTTATTTCCAAACTGCCATATCTCGCGAACGGATCGCCCAATCCGCAAAATTTCAGTTGCATGTGCAAGTAGAATCTCGCCCGATTACAACGGTATGCGTACTTTTCCCCTAGGCCGTTCTAGTTATTTCGTTTCGAGCATCAGAACTGCGCAAATTTTGAGTTTCTCAAGCGTTTCTTACCTCCCAACTGCCATATCTCGCGAACGGATTGACCAATCCGCAAAATTTCTGTTGCGTCTGAAAGTAGAAACTCGCCCGATTACAACGGTGTGCGTACTATTCCCCTCGGCCGTTCTAGTTACTCGTTTCGAGCATCAGAACTGCGAAAATTTTGAGTTTCTCAAGCGTTTCTTATATCCAAACTGCCATATCTCGCGAACGGATTGATCAATCCGCAAAATTTCTGTTGGATCTGAAAGTAGAAACTCGCCCGATTACAACGGTATGCGCACTTTTCCCCTAGGCCGTTCTAGTTATTCGTGTCGAGGATCAGAACTGCGAAAATTTTGAGTTTCTCAAGCGTTTCTTACATCCAAACTGCCATATCTCGCGAACGGATTGACCAATCCGCAAAATTTCTGTTGCATCTGAAAGTAGAAACTCGCCCGATTACAACGGTACGCGTACTTTTCCCCTAGGCCGTTCTAGTTATTCGTTTCGAGCATCAGAACTGCGAAAATTTTGAGTTTCTCAAGCTTTTCTTATTTCCAAACTGCCATATCTCACGAACGGATTGATCAATTCGCAAAATTTCTGCGGCGTCTGAAAGTAGAAACTCGCCCGATTACAACGGTATGCGCACTTTTCCCCTAGGCCGTTCCAGTTATTCATTTCGAGCATCAGAACTGCGAAAATTTTGAGTTTCTCAAGCGTTTCTTACCTCCAAACAGCCATGTCTCGCGAACGGATTGACCTATCCGCAAAATTTCTGTTGCGTCTGAAAGTAGAAACTCGCCCGATTACAACGGTGGGTGTAGTTTTCCCCTAGGCCGTTCTAGTTATTCGTTTCGAGCATCAGAACTGCGAAAATTTTGAGTTTCTCAAGCGTTTCTTACCTCCAAACTGCCATATCTCGCGAACGGATTGATCAATCCACAACATTTCTGTTGCATCTGAAAGTAGAAACTCGCCCGATTACAACGGTATGCGTACTTTTCCCCTATGCCGTTCTAGTTATTCGTTTCGAGCATCAGAACTGCGAAAATTTTGAGTTTCTCAAGCGTTTCTTACTTCCGAACTGCCATATCTCGCGAACGGATCGACCAATCCGCAAAATTTCTGTTGCATGTGGAAGTAGAAACTCGCCCGATTACAACGGTATGCGTACTTTTCCCCTAGGCCGTTCTAGTTATTCGTGTCGAGCATCAGAACTGCGAAAATTTTGAGTTTCTCAAGCGTTTCATACATCCAAACTGCCATATCTCGCGAACGGATTGACCAATCCGCAAAATTTCTGTTGCATCTGAAAGTAGAAACTCGCCCGATTACAACGGTATGCGTACTTTCCCCCTAGGCCGTTCTAGTTATTCGTTTCGAGCATCAGAACTGCGAAAATTTTGAGTTTCTCAAGCGTTTCTTACTTCCAAACTGCCATATCTCGCGAACGGATCGACCAATCCGCAAAATTTCTGTTGCATGTGCAAGTAGAAACTCGCCCGATTAGAACGGTATGCGTACTTTTCCCCTAGGCCGTTCTAGTTATTCGTTTCGAGCATCAGAACTGCGAAAATTTTGAGTTTCTCAAGCGTTTCTTACCTCCAAACTGCCATATCTCGCGAACGGATTGATCAATCCGCAAAATTTCTGTTGCATCTGAAAGTAGAAACTCGCCCGATTACAACGGTATGCGTACTTTTCCCCTGTGCCGTTCTAGTTATTCGTTTCGAGCATCAGAACTGCGAAAATTTTGAGTTTCTCAGGCGTTTCTTATTTCCAAACTGCCATATCTCGCGAACGGATCGACAAATCCGCAAAATTTCTGTTGCATGTGCAAGTAGAATCTCGCCCGATTACAACGGTATGCGTACTTTTCCCCTAGGCCGTTCTAGTTATTTCGTTTCGAGCATCAGAACTGCGAAAATTTTGAGTTTCTCAAGCGTTTCTTACCTCCAAACTGCCATATCTCGCGAACGGATTGATCAATCCACAAAATTTCTGTTGCATCTGAAAGTAGAAACTCGCCCGATTACAACGGTATGCGTACTTTTCCCCTATGCCGTTCTAGTTATTCGTTTCGAGCATCAGAACTGCGAAAATTTTGAGTTTCTCAAGCGTTTCTTACTTCCAAACTGCCATATCTCGCGAACGGATCGACCAATCCGCAAAATTTCTGTTGCATGTGCAAGTAGAAACTCGCCCGATTACAACGGTATGCGTACTTTTCCCCTAGGCCGTTCTAGTTATTCGTGTCGAGCATCAGAACTGCGAAAATTTTGAGTTTCTCAAGCGTTTCTTACATCCAAACTGCCATATCTCGCGAACGGATCGACCAATCCGCAAAATTTCTGTTGCATCTGCAAGTAGAAACTAGCCCGATTGCAACGGTATGCGTACTTTCCCCCTAGGCCGTTCTAGTTATTCGTGTCGAGCATCAGAACTGCGCAAATTTTGAGTTTCCCAAGCGTTTCTTATATCCAAACTGCCATATCTCGCGAACGGATTGATCAATCCGCAAAATTTCTGATGCATCTGAAAGTAGAAACTCGCCCGATTACAACGGTATGCGTACTTTCCCCCTAGGCCGTTCTAGTTATTCGTTTCGAGCATCAGAACTGCGAAAGTTTTGAGTTTCTCAAGCGTTTCTTACTTCCAAACTGCCATATCTCGCGAACGGATCGACCAATCCGCAAAATTTCTGTTGCATGTGCAAGTAGAAACTCGCCCGATTACAACGGTATGCGTACTTTTCCCCTAGGCCGTTCTAGTTATTCGTGTCGAGCATCAGAACTACGAAAATGTTGAGTTTCTCAAGCGTTTCTTACATCCAAACTGCCATATCTCGCGAACGGATTGACCAATCCGCAAAATTTCTGTTGCATCTGAAAGTAGAAACTCGCCCGATTACAACGGTATGCGTACTTTTCCCCTATGCCGTTCTAGTTACTCGTTTCGAGCAACAGAACTGCGAAAATTTTGAGTTTCTCAAGCGTTTCTTATTTCCAAACTGCCATATCTCGCGAACGGATCGACCAATCCGCAAAATTTCTGTTGCATCTGCAAGTAGAAACTAGCCCGATTGCAACGGTATGCGTACTTTCCCCCTAGGCCGTTCTAGTTATTCGTTTCGAGCATCAGAACTGCGAAAATTTTGAGTTTCTCAAGCGTTTCTTACTTCCAAACTGCCATATCTCGCGAACGGATCGACCAATCCGCAAAATTTCTGTTGCATGTGCAAGTAGAAACTCGCCCGATTAGAACGGTATGCGTACTTTTCCCCTAGGCCGTTCTAGTTATTCGTTTCGAGCATCAGAACTGCGAAAATTTTGAGTTTCTCAAGCGTATCTTACCTCCAAACTGCCATATCTCGCGAACGGATTGATCAATCCGCAAAATTTCTGTTGCATCTGAAAGTAGAAACTCGCCCGATTACAACGGTATGCGTACTTTTCCCCTATGCCGTTCTAGTTACTCGTTTCGAGCATCAGAACTGCGAAAATTTTGAGTTTATCAAGCGTTTCTTATTTCCAAACTGCCATATCTCGCGAACGGATTGATCAATCCGCAAAATGTCTGTGGCATCTGAAAGTAGAAACTCGCCCGATTACAACGGTATGCGCACTTTTCCCCTAGGCGGTTCTAGTTATTCGTTTCGAGCATCAGAACTGCGAAAATTTTGAGTTTATCAAGCGTTTCTTATTTCCAAACTGCCATATCTCGCGAACGGATTGATCAATCCGCAAAATGTCTGTGGCATCTGAAAGTAGAAACTCGCCCGATTACAACGGTATGCGCACTTTTCCCCTAGGCCGTTCCAGTTATTCATTTCGAGCATCAGAACTGCGAAAATTTTGAGTTTCTCAAGCGTTTCTTACATCCAAACTGCCATATCTCGCGAACGGATCGACCAATCCGCAAAATTTCTGTTGCATCTGCAAGTAGAAACTAGCCCGATTGCAACGGTACGCGTACTTTTCCCCTAGGCCGTTCTAGTTATTCGTTTCGAGCATCAGAACTGCGAAAATTTTGAGTTTCTCAAGCGTTTCTTATTTCCAAACTGCCATATCTCACGAACGGATTGATCAATTCGCAAAATTTCTGCGGCGTCTGAAAGTAGAAACTCGCCCGATTACAACGGTATGCGCACTTTTCCCCTAGGCCGTTCCAGTTATTCATTTCGAGCATCAGAACTGCGAAAATTTTGAGTTTCTCAAGCGTTTCTTACCTCCAAACAGCCATGTCTCGCGAACGGATTGACCTATCCGCAAAATTTCTGTTGCGTCTGAAAGTAGAAACTCGCCCGATTACAACGGTGGGTGTAGTTTTCCCCTAGGCCGTTCTAGTTATTCGTTTCGAGCATCAGAACTGCGAAAATTTTGAGTTTCTCAAGCGTTTCTTACCTCCAAACTGCCATATCTCGCGAACGGATTGATCAATCCACAACATTTCTGTTGCATCTGAAAGTAGAAACTCGCCCGATTACAACGGTATGCGTACTTTTCCCCTATGCCGTTCTAGTTATTCGTTTCGAGCATCAGAACTGCGAAAATTTTGAGTTTCTCAAGCGTTTCTTACTTCCGAACTGCCATATCTCGCGAACGGATCGACCAATCCGCAAAATTTCTGTTGCATGTGGAAGTAGAAACTCGCCCGATTACAACGGTATGCGTACTTTTCCCCTAGGCCGTTCTAGTTATTCGTGTCGAGCATCAGAACTGCGAAAATTTTGAGTTTCTCAAGCGTTTCATACATCCAAACTGCCATATCTCGCGAACGGATTGACCAATCCGCAAAATTTCTGTTGCATCTGAAAGTAGAAACTCGCCCGATTACAACGGTATGCGTACTTTCCCCCTAGGCCGTTCTAGTTATTCGTTTCGAGCATCAGAACTGCGAAAATTTTGAGTTTCTCAAGCGTTTCTTACTTCCAAACTGCCATATCTCGCGAACGGATCGACCAATCCGCAAAATTTCTGTTGCATGTGCAAGTAGAAACTCGCCCGATTAGAACGGTATGCGTACTTTTCCCCTAGGCCGTTCTAGTTATTCGTTTCGAGCATCAGAACTGCGAAAATTTTGAGTTTCTCAAGCGTTTCTTACCTCCAAACTGCCATATCTCGCGAACGGATTGATCAATCCGCAAAATTTCTGTTGCATCTGAAAGTAGAAACTCGCCCGATTACAACGGTATGCGTACTTTTCCCCTGTGCCGTTCTAGTTATTCGTTTCGAGCATCAGAACTGCGAAAATTTTGAGTTTCTCAGGCGTTTCTTATTTCCAAACTGCCATATCTCGCGAACGGATCGACAAATCCGCAAAATTTCTGTTGCATGTGCAAGTAGAATCTCGCCCGATTACAACGGTATGCGTACTTTTCCCCTAGGCCGTTCTAGTTATTTCGTTTCGAGCATCAGAACTGCGAAAATTTTGAGTTTCTCAAGCGTTTCTTACCTCCAAACTGCCATATCTCGCGAACGGATTGATCAATCCACAAAATTTCTGTTGCATCTGAAAGTAGAAACTCGCCCGATTACAACGGTATGCGTACTTTTCCCCTATGCCGTTCTAGTTATTCGTTTCGAGCATCAGAACTGCGAAAATTTTGAGTTTCTCAAGCGTTTCTTACTTCCAAACTGCCATATCTCGCGAACGGATCGACCAATCCGCAAAATTTCTGTTGCATGTGCAAGTAGAAACTCGCCCGATTACAACGGTATGCGTACTTTTCCCCTAGGCCGTCCTAGTTATTCGTGTCGAGCATCAGAACTGCGAAAATTTTGAGTTTCTCAAGCGTTTCTTACATCCAAACTGCCATATCTCGCGAACGGATCGACCAATCCGCAAAATTTCTGTTGCATCTGCAAGTAGAAACAAGCCCGATTGCAACGGTATGCGTACTTTCCCCCTAGGCCGTTCTAGTTATTCGTGTCGAGCATCAGAACTGCGCAAATTTTGAGTTTCCCAAGCGTTTCTTATATCCAAACTGCCATATCTCGCGAACGGATTGATCAATCCGCAAAATTTCTGATGCATCTGAAAGTAGAAACTCGCCCGATTACAACGGTATGCGTACTTTCCCCCTAGGCCGTTCTAGTTATTCGTTTCGAGCATCAGAACTGCGAAAGTTTTGAGTTTCTCAAGCGTTTCTTACTTCCAAACTGCCATATCTCGCGAACGGATCGACCAATCCGCAAAATTTCTGTTGCATGTGCAAGTAGAAACTCGCCCGATTACAACGGTATGCGTACTTTTCCCCTAGGCCGTTCTAGTTATTCGTGTCGAGCATCAGAACTACGAAAATGTTGAGTTTCTCAAGCGTTTCTTACATCCAAACTGCCATATCTCGCGAACGGATTGACCAATCCGCAAAATTTCTGTTGCATCTGAAAGTAGAAACTCGCCCGATTACAACGGTATGCGTACTTTTCCCCTATGCCGTTCTAGTTACTCGTTTCGAGCATCAGAACTGCGAAAATTTTGAGTTTCTCAAGCGTTTCTTATTTCCAAACTGCCATATCTCGCGAACGGATCGACCAATCCGCAAAATTTCTGTTGCATCTGCAAGTAGAAACTAGCCCGATTGCAACGGTATGCGTACTTTCCCCCTAGGCCGTTCTAGTTATTCGTTTCGAGCATCAGAACTGCGAAAATTTTGAGTTTCTCAAGCGTTTCTTACTTCCAAACTGCCATATCTCGCGAACGGATCGACCAATCCGCAAAATTTCTGTTGCATGTGCAAGTAGAAACTCGCCCGATTAGAACGGTATGCGTACTTTTCCCCTAGGCCGTTCTAGTTATTCGTTTCGAGCATCAGAACTGCGAAAATTTTGAGTTTCTCAAGCGTATCTTACCTCCAAACTGCCATATCTCGCGAACGGATTGATCAATCCGCAAAATTTCTGTTGCATCTGAAAGTAGAAACTCGCCCGATTACAACGGTATGCGTACTTTTCCCCTATGCCGTTCTAGTTACTCGTTTCGAGCATCAGAACTGCGAAAATTTTGAGTTTATCAAGCGTTTCTTATTTCCAAACTGCCATATCTCGCGAACGGATTGATCAATCCGCAAAATGTCTGTGGCATCTGAAAGTAGAAACTCGCCCGATTACAACGGTATGCGCACTTTTCCCCTAGGCGGTTCTAGTTATTCGTTTCGAGCATCAGAACTGCGAAAATTTTGAGTTTATCAAGCGTTTCTTATTTCCAAACTGCCATATCTCGCGAACGGATTGATCAATCCGCAAAATGTCTGTGGCATCTGAAAGTAGAAACTCGCCCGATTACAACGGTATGCGCACTTTTCCCCTAGGCCGTTCCAGTTATTCATTTCGAGCATCAGAACTGCGAAAATTTTGAGTTTCTCAAGCGTTTCTTACATCCAAACTGCCATATCTCGCGAACGGATCGACCAATCCGCAAAATTTCTGTTGCATCTGCAAGTAGAAACTAGCCCGATTGCAACGGTATGCGTACTTTCCCCCTAGGCCGTTCTAGTTATTCGTTTCGAGCATCAGAACTGCGAAAATTTTGAGTTTCTCAAGCGTTTCTTACTTCCAAACTGCCATATCTCGCGAACGGATCGACCAATCCGCAAAATTTCTGTTGCATGTGAAAGTAGAAACTCGCCCGATTAGAACAGTATGCGTACTTTTCCCCTAGGCCGTTCTAGTTATTCGTTTCGAGCATCAGAACTGCGAAAATTTTGAGTTTCTCAAGCGTTTCTTACCTCCAAACTGCCATATCTCGCGAAGGGATTGATCAATCCGCAAAATTTCTGTTGCATCTGAAAGTAGAAACTCGCCCGATTACAACGGTATGCGTACTTTTCCCCTGTGCCGTTCTAGTTATTCGTTTCGAGCATCAGAACTGCGAAAATTTTGAGTTTCTCAAGCGTTTCTTATTTCCAAACTGCCATATCTCGCGAACGGATCGACCAATCCGCAAAATTTCTGTTGCATGTGCAAGTAGAATCTCGCCCGATTACAACGGTATGGGTACTTTTCCCCTAGGCCGTTCTAGTTATTTCGTTTCGAGCATCAGAACTGCGCAAATTTTGAGTTTCTCAAGCGTTTCTTACCTCCCAACTGCCATATCTCGCGAACGGATTGACCAATCCGCAAAATTTCTGTTGCGTCTGAAAGTAGAAACTCGCCCGATTACAACGGTGTGCGTTCTATTCCCCTAGGCCGTTCTAGTTACTCGTTTCGAGCATCAGAACTGCGAAAATTTTGAGTTTCTCAAGCGTTTCTTATATCCAATCTGCCATATCTCGCGAACGGATTGATCAATCCGCAAAATTTCTGTTGCATCTGAAAGTAGAAACTCGCCCGATTACAACGGTATGCGCACTTTTCCCCAGGCCGTTATAGTTATTCGTGTCGAGCATCAGAACTGCGAAAATTTTGAGTTTCTCAAGCGTTTCTTACATCCAAACTGCCATATCTCGCGAACGGATCGGCCAATCCGCAAAATTTCTGTTGCATGTGCAAGTAGAATCTCGCCCGATAACAACGGTATGCGTACTTTTCCCCTAGGCCGTTCTAGTTATTTCGTTTCGAGCATCAGAACTGCGCAAATTTTGAGTTTCTCAAGCGTTTCTTACCACCCAACTGCCATATCTCGCGAACGGATTGACCAATCCGCAAAATTTCTGTTGCGTCTGAAAGTAGAAACTCGCCCGATTACAACGGTGTGCGTACTATTCCCCTAGGCCGTTCTAGTTACTCGTTTCGAGCATCAGAACTGCGAAAATTTTGAGTTTCTCAAGCGTTTCTTATATCCAAACTGCCATATCTCGCGAACGGATTGATCAATCCGCAAAATTTCTGTTGCATCTGAAAGTAGAAACTCGCCCGATTACAACGGTATGCGCACTTTTCCCCAGGCCGTTCTAGTTATTCGTGTCGGGCATCAGAACTGCGAAAATTTTGAGTTTCTCAAGCGTTTCTTACATCCAAACTGCCATATCTCGCGAACGGATTGACCAATCCGCAAAATTTCTGTTATATCTGAAAGTAGAAACTCGCCCGATTACAACGGTTTGCGTACTTTTCCCCTAGGCCGTTCTAGTTATTCGTTTCGAGCATCAGAACTGCGAAAATTTTGAGTTTCTCAAGCGTTTCTTACCTCCAAACTGCCATATCTCGCGAACGGATTGATCAATCCACAAAATTTCTGTTGCATCTGAAAGTAGAAACTCGCCCGATTACAACGGTATGCGTACTTTTCCCCTATGCCGTTCTAGTTATTCATTTCGAGCATCAGAACTGCGAAAATTTTGAGTTTCTCAAGCGTTTCTTACTTCCAAACTGCCATATCTCGCGAACGGATCGACCAATCCGCAAAATTTCTGTTGCATGTGCAAGTAGAAACTCGCCCGATTACAACGGTATGCGTACTTTTCCCCTAGGCCGTTCTAGTTATTCGTGTCGAGCATCAGAACTGCGAAAATTTTGAGTTTCTCAAGCGTATCTTACCTCCAAACTGCCATATCTCGCGAACGGATTGATCAATCCGCAAAATTTCTGTTGCATCTGAAAGTAGAAACTCGCCCGATTACAACGGTATGCGTACTTTTCCCCTATGCCGTTCTAGTTACTCGTTTCGAGCATCAGAACTGCGAAAATTTTGAGTTTATCAAGCGTTTCTTATTTCCAAACTGCCATATCTCGCGAACGGATTGATCAATCCGCAAAATTTCTGATGCATCTGAAAGTAGAAACTCGCCCGATTACAACGGTATGCGCACTTTTCCCCTAGGCCGTTCTAGTTATTCGTGTCGAGCATCAGAACTGCGAAAATTTTGAGTTTCTCAAGCGTTTCTTACATCCAAACTGCCATATCTCGCGAACGGATTGACCAATCCGCAAAATTTCTGTTGCATCTGAAAGTAGAAACTCGCCCGATTACAACGGTATGCGTACTTTTCCCCTATGCCGTTCTAGTTACTCGTTTCGAGCATCAGAACTGCGAAAATTTTGAGTTTCTCAAGCGTTTCTTACCTCCAAACTGCCATATCTCGCGAACGGATAGATCAATCCGCAAAATTTCTGCGGCATCTGAAAGTAGAAACTCGCCCGATTACAACGGTATGCGCACTTTTCCCCTAGGCCGTTCCAGTTATTCATTTCGAGCATCAGAACTGCGAAAATTTTGAGTTTCTCAAGCGTTTCTTACCTCCAAACTGCCATATCTCGCGAACGGATTGACCTATCCGCAAAATTTCTGTTGCGTCTGGAAGTAGAAGCTCGCCCGATTACAACGGTGGCTGTAGTGTTCCCCTAGGCCGTTCTAGTTATTCGTTTCGAGCATCAGAACTGCGAAAATTTTGAGTTTCTCAAGCGTTTCTTACTTCCAAACTGCCATATCTCGCGAACGGGTCGACCAATCCGCAAAATTTCTGTTGCATGTGCAAGTAGAAACTCGCCCGATTAGAACGGTATGCGTACTTTTCCCCTAGGCCGTTCTAGTTATTCGTTTCGAGCATCAGAACTGCGAAAATTTTGAGTTTCTCAAGCGTTTCTTACATCCAAACTGCCATATCTCGCGAACGGATCGACCAATCGGCAAAATTTCTGTTGCATGTGCAAGTAGAAACTCGCCCGATTACAACGGTATGCGTACTTTTCCCCTAGGCCGTTCTAGTTACTCGTTTCGAGCATCAGAACTGCGAAAATTTTGAGTTTATCAAGCGTTTCTTATTTCCAAACTGCC
Organism: Ptiloglossa arizonensis; assembly: GCF_051014685.1. Classification (NCBI taxonomy): domain Eukaryota; kingdom Metazoa; phylum Arthropoda; class Insecta; order Hymenoptera; family Colletidae; genus Ptiloglossa; species Ptiloglossa arizonensis. The sequence continues at coordinate 402,788 of NW_027478774.1, read as the reverse complement.
ATATCTCGCGAACGGATTGATCAATCCGCAAAATGTCTGTGGCATCTGAAAGTAGAAACTCGCCCGATTACAACGGTATGCGCACTTTTCCCCTAGGCGGTTCTAGTTATTCGTTTCGAGCATCAGAACTGCGAAAATTTTGAGTTTCTCAAGCGTTTCTTATTTCCAAACTGCCGTATCTCGCGAACGGATCGACCAATCCGCAAAATTTCTGTTGCATGTGCAAGTAGAATCTCGCCCGATTACAACGGTATGCGTACTTTTCCCCTAGGCCGTTCTAGTTATTTCGTTTCGAGCATCAGAACTGCGCAAATTTTGAGTTTCTCAAGCGTTTCTTACCACCCAACTGCCATATCTCGCGAACGGATTGACCAATCCGCAAAATTTCTGTTGCGTCTGAAAGTAGAAACTCGCCCGATTACAACGGTGTGCGTACTATTCCCCTAGGCCGTTCTAGTTACTCGTTTCGAGCATCAGAACTGCGAAAATTTTGAGTTTCTCAAGCGTTTCTTATATCCAAACTGCCATATCTCGCGAACGGATTGATCAATCCGCAAAATTTCTGTTGCATCTGAAAGTAGAAACTCGCCCGATTACAACGGTATGCGCACTTTTCCCCAGGCCGTTCTAGTTATTCGTGTCGAGCATCAGAACTGCGAAAATTTTGAGTTTCTCAAGCGTTTATTACATCCAAACTGCCATATCTCGCGAACGGATTGACCAATCCGCAAAATTTCTGTTGCATCTGAAAGTAGAAACTCGCCCGATTACAACGGTTTGCGTACTTTTCCCCTAGGCCGTTCTAGTTATTCGTTTCGAGCATCAGAACTGCGAAAATTTTGAGTTTCTCAAGCGTTTCTTACCTCCAAACTGCCATATCTCGCGAACGGATAGATCAATCCACAAAATTTCTGTTGCATCTGAAAGTAGAAACTCGCCCGATTACAACGGTATGCGTACTTTTCCCCTATGCCGTTCTAGTTATTCGTTTCGAGCATCAGAACTGCGAAAATTTTGAGTTTCTCAAGCGTTTCTTACTTCCAAACTGCCATATCTCGCGAACGGATCGACCAATCCGCAAAATTTCTGTTGCATGTGCAAGTAGAAACTCGCCCGATTACAACGGTATGCGTACTTTTCCCCTAGGCCGTTCTAGTTATTCGTGTCGAGCATCAGAACTGCGAAAATTTTGAGTTTCTCAAGCGTTTCTTACATCCAAACTGCCATATCTCGCGCACGGATCGACCAATCCGCAAAATTTCTGTTGCATCTGCAAGTAGAAACTAGCCCGATTGCAACGGTATGCGTGCTTTCCCCCTAGGCCGTTCTAGTTATTCGTGTCGAGCATCAGAACTGCGCAAATTTTGAGTTTCCCAAGCGTTTCTTATATCCAAACTGCCATATCTCGCGAACGGATTGATCAATCCGCAAAATTTCTGATGCATCTGAAAGTAGAAACTCGCCCGATTACAACGGTATGCGTACTTTCCCCCTAGGCCGTTCTAGTTATTCGTTTCGAGCATCAGAACTGCGAAAATTTTGAGTTTCTCAAGCGTTTCTTATTTCCAAACTGCCGTATCTCGCGAACGGATCGACCAATCCGCAAAATTTCTGTTGCATGTGCAAGTAGAATCTCGCCCGATTACAACGGTATGCGTACTTTTCCCCTAGGCCGTTCTAGTTATTTCGTTTCGAGCATCAGAACTGCGCAAATTTTGAGTTTCTCAAGCGTTTCTTACCACCCAACTGCCATATCTCGCGAACGGATTGACCAATCCGCAAAATTTCTGTTGCGTCTGAAAGTAGAAACTCGCCCGATTACAACGGTGTGCGTACTATTCCCCTAGGCCGTTCTAGTTACTCGTTTCGAGCATCAGAACTGCGAAAATTTTGAGTTTCTCAAGCGTTTCTTATATCCAAACTGCCATATCTCGCGAACGGATTGATCAATCCGCAAAATTTCTGTTGCATCTGAAAGTAGAAACTCGCCCGATTACAACGGTATGCGCACTTTTCCCCAGGCCGTTCTAGTTATTCGTGTCGAGCATCAGAACTGCGAAAATTTTGAGTTTCTCAAGCGTTTATTACATCCAAACTGCCATATCTCGCGAACGGATTGACCAATCCGCAAAATTTCTGTTGCATCTGAAAGTAGAAACTCGCCCGATTACAACGGTTTGCGTACTTTTCCCCTAGGCCGTTCTAGTTATTCGTTTCGAGCATCAGAACTGCGAAAATTTTGAGTTTCTCAAGCGTTTCTTACCTCCAAACTGCCATATCTCGCGAACGGATAGATCAATCCACAAAATTTCTGTTGCATCTGAAAGTAGAAACTCGCCCGATTACAACGGTATGCGTACTTTTCCCCGATGCCGTTCTAGTTATTCGTTTCGAGCATCAGAACTGCGAAAATTTTGAGTTTCTCAAGCGTTTCTTACTTCCAAACTGCCATATCTCGCGAACGGATCGACCAATCCGCAAAATTTCTGTTGCATGTGCAAGTAGAAACTCGCCCGATTACAACGGTATGCGTACTTTCCCCCTAGGCCGTTCTAGTTATTCGTTTCGAGCATCAGAACTGCGAAAATTTTGAGTTTCTCAAGCGTTTCTTACTTCCAAACTGCCATATCTCGCGAACGGATCGACCAATCCGCAAAATTTCTGTTGCATGTGCAAGTAGAAACTCGCCCGATTACAACGGTATGCGTACTTTTCCCCTAGGCCGTTCTAGTTATTCGTGTCGAGCATCAGAACTACGAAAATTTTGAGTTTCTCAAGCGTTTCTTACATCCAAACTGCCATATCTCGCGAACGGATTGACCAATCCGCAAAATTTCTGTTGCATCTGAAAGTAGAAACTCGCCCGATTACAACGGTATGCGTACTTTTCCCCTATGCCGTTCTAGTTACTCGTTTCGAGCATCAGAACTGCGAAAATTTTAAGTTTCTCAAGCGTTTCTTATTTCCAAACTGCCATATCTCGCGAACGGATCGACCAATCCGCAAAATTTCTGTTGCATCTGCAAGTAGAAACTAGCCCGATTGCAACGGTATGCGTACTTTCCCCCTAGGCCGTTCTAGTTATTCGTTTCGAGCATCAGAACTGCGAAAATTTTGAGTTTCTCAAGCGTTTCTTACTTCCAAACTGCCATATCTCGCGAACGGATCGACCAATCCGCAATATTTCTGTTGCATGTGCAAGTAGAAACTCGCCCGATTAGAACGGTATGCGTACTTTTCCCCTAGGCCGTTCTAGTTATTCGTTTCGAGCATCAGAACTGCGAAAATTTTGAGTTTCTCAAGCGTATCTTACCTCCAATCTGCCATATCTCGCGAACGGATTGATCAATCCGCAAAATTTCTGTTGCATCTGAAAGTAGAAACTCGCCCGATTACAACGGTATGCGTACTTTTCCCCTATGCCGTTCTAGTTACTCGTTTCGAGCATCAGAACTGCGAAAATTTTGAGTTTATCAAGCGTTTCTTATTTCCAAACTGCCATATCTCGCGAACGGATTGATCAATCCGCAAAATGTCTGTGGCATCTGAAAGTAGAAACTCGCCCGATTACAACGGTATGCGCACTTTTCCCCTAGGCGGTTCTAGTTATTCGTTTCGAGCATCAGAACTGCGAAAATTTTGAGTTTCTCAAGCGTTTCTTATTTCCAAACTGCCATATCTCGCGAACGGATCGACCAATCCGCAAAATTTCTGTTCCATGTGCAAGTAGAATCTCGCCCGATTACAACGGTATGCGTACTTTTCCCCTAGGCCGTTCTAGTTATTTCGTTTCGAGCATCAGAACTGCGCAAATTTTGAGTTTCACAAGCGTTTCTTATATCCAAACTGCCATATCTCGCGAACGGATTGATCAATCCGCAAAATTTCTGATGCATCTGAAAGTAGAAACTCGCCCGATTACAACGGTATGCGCACTTTTCCCCTATGCCGTTCTAGTTACTCGTTTCGAGCATCAGAACTGCGAAAATTTTGAGTTTATCAAGCGTTTCTTATTTCCAAACTGCCATATCTCGCGAACGGATTGATCAATCCGCAAAATGTCTGTGGCATCTGAAAGTAGAAACTCGCCCGATTACAACGGTATGCGCACTTTTCCCCTAGGCGGTTCTAGTTATTCGTTTCGAGCATCAGAACTGCGAAAATTTTGAGTTTCTCAAGCGTTTCTTATTTCCAAACTGCCATATCTCGCGAACGGATCGACCAATCCGCAAAATTTCTGTTGCATGTGCAAGTAGAATCTCGCCCGATTACAACGGTATGCGTACTTTTCCCCTAGGCCGTTCTAGTTATTTCGTTTCGAGCATCAGAACTGCGCAAATTTTGAGTTTCACAAGCGTTTCTTATATCCAAACTGCCATATCTCGCGAACGGATTGATCAATCCGCAAAATTTCTGATGCATCTGAAAGTAGAAACTCGCCCGATTACAACGGTATGCGCACTTTTCCCCTAGGCCGTTCTAGTTATTCGTGTCGAGCATCAGAACTGCGAAAATTTTGAGTTTCTCAAGCGTTTCTTACATCCAAACTGCCATATCTCGCGAACGGATTGACCAATCCGCAAAATTTCTGTTGCATCTGAATGTAGAAACTCGCCCGATTACAACGGTATGCGTACTTTTCCCCTATGCCGTTCTAGTTACTCGTTTCGAGCATCAGAACTGCGAAAATTTTGAGTTTCTCAAGCGTTTCTTACCTCCAAACTGCCATATCTCGCGAACGGATAGATCAATCCGCAAAATTTCTGCGGCATCTGAAAGTAGAAACTCGCCCGATTACAACGGTATGCGCACTTTTCCCCTAGGCCGTTCCAGTTATTCATTTCGAGCATCAGAACTGCGAAAATTTTGAGTTTCTCAAGCGTTTCTTACCTCCAAACTGCCATATCTCGCGAACGGATTGACCTATCCGCAAAATTTCTGTTGCGTCTGGAAGTAGAAGCTCGCCCGATTACAACGGTGGCTGTAGTTTTCCCCTAGGCCGTTCTAGTTATTCGTTTCGAGCATCAGAACTGCGAAAATTTTGAGTTTCTCAAGCGTTTCTTACTTCCAAACTGCCATATCTCGCGAACGGATCGACCAATCCGCAAAATTTCTGTTGCATGTGCAAGTAGAAACTCGCCCGATTAGAACGGTATGCGTACTTTTCCCCTAGGCCGTTCTAGTTATTCGTTTCGAGCATCAGAACTGCGAAAATTTTGAGTTTCTCATGCGTTTCTTACTTCCAAACTGCCATATCTCGCGAACGGATCGACCAATCGGCAAAATTTCTGTTGCACGTGCAAGTAGAAACTCGCCCGATTACAACGGTATGCGTACTTTTCCCCTAGGCCGTTCTAGTTACTCGTTTCGAGCATCAGAACTGCGAAAATTTTGAGTTTATCAAGCGTTTCTTATTTCCAAACTGCCATATCTCGCGAACGGATTGATCAATCCGCAAAATGTCTGTGGCATCTGAAAGTAGAAACTCGCCCGATTACAACGGTATGCGCACTTTTCCCCTAGGCGGTTCTAGTTATTCGTTTCGAGCATCAGAACTGCGAAAATTTTGAGTTTCTCAAGCGTTTCTTATTTCCAAACTGCCGTATCTCGCGAACGGATCGACCGATCCGCAAAATTTCTGTTGCATGTGCAAGTAGAATCTCGCCCGATTACAACGGTATGCGTACTTTTCCCCTAGGCCGTTCTAGTTATTTCGTTTCGAGCATCAGAACTGCGCAAATTTTGAGTTTCTCAAGCGTTTCTTACCACCCAACTGCCATATCTCGCGAACGGATTGACCAATCCGCAAAATTTCTGTTACGTCTGAAAGTAGAAACTCGCCCGATTACAACGGTGTGCGTACTATTCCCCTAGGCCGTTCTAGTTACTCGTTTCGAGCATCAGAACTGCGAAAATTTTGAGTTTCTTAAGCGTTTCTTATATCCAAACTGCCATATCTCGCGAACGGATTGATCAATCCGCAAAATTTCTGTTGCATCTGAAAGTAGAAACTCGCCCGATTACAACGGTATGCGCACTTTTCCCCAGGCCGTTCTAGTTATTCGTGTCGAGCATCAGAACTGCGAAAATTTTGAGTTTCTCAAGCGTTTATTACATCCAAACTGCCATATCTCGCGAACGGATTGACCAATCCGCAAAATTTCTGTTGCATCTGAAAGTAGAAACTCGCCCGATTACAACGGTTTGCGTACTTTTCCCCTAGGCCGTTCTAGTTATTCGTTTCGAGCATCAGAACTGCGAAAATTTTGAGTTTCTCAAGCGTTTCTTACCTCCAAACTGCCATATCTCGCGAACGGATAGATCAATCCACAAAATTTCTGTTGCATCTGAAAGTAGAAACTCGCCCGATTACAACGGTATGCGTACTTTTCCCCTATGCCGTTCTAGTTATTCGTTTCGAGCATCAGAACTGCGAAAATTTTGAGTTTCTCAAGCGTTTCTTACTTCCAAACTGCCATATCTCGCGAACGGATCGACCAATCCGCAAAATTTCTGTTGCATGTGCAAGTAGAAACTCGCCCGATTACAACGGTATGCGTACTTTTCCCCTAGGCCGTTCTAGTTATTCGTGTCGAGCATCAGAACTGCGAAAATTTTGAGTTTCTCAAGCGTTTCTTACATCCAAACTGCCATATCTCGCGCACGGATCGACCAATCCGCAAAATTTCTGTTGCATCTGCAAGTAGAAACTAGCCCGATTGCAACGGTATGCGTACTTTCCCCCTAGGCCGTTCTAGTTATTCGTGTCGAGCATCAGAACTGCGCAAATTTTGAGTTTCCCAAGCGTTTCTTATATCCAAACTGCCATATCTCGCGAACGGATTGATCAATCCGCAAAATTTCTGATGCATCTGAAAGTAGAAACTCGCCCGATTACAACGGTATGCGTACTTTCCCCCTAGGCCGTTCTAGTTATTCGTTTCGAGCATCAGAACTGCGAAAATTTTGAGTTTCTCAAGCGTTTCTTACTTCCAAACTGCCATATCTCGCGAACGGATCGACCAATCCGCAAAATTTCTGTTGCATGTGCAAGTAGAAACTCGCCCGATTACAACGGTATGCGTACTTTTCCCCTAGGCCGTTCTAGTTATTCGTGTCGAGCATCAGAACTACGAAAATTTTGAGTTTCTCAAGCGTTTCTTACATCCAAACTGCCATATCTCGCGAACGGATTGACCAATCCGCAAAATTTCTGTTGCATCTGAAAGTAGAAACTCGCCCGATTACAACGGTATGCGTACTTTTCCCCTATGCCGTTCTAGTTACTCGTTTCGAGCATCAGAACTGCGAAAATTTTAAGTTTCTCAAGCGTTTCTTATTTCCAAACTGCCATATCTCGCGAACGGATCGACCAATCCGCAAAATTTCTGTTGCATCTGCAAGTAGAAACTAGCCCGATTGCAACGGTATGCGTACTTTCCCCCTAGGCCGTTCTAGTTATTCGTTTCGAGCATCAGAACTGCGAAAATTTTGAGTTTCTCAAGCGTTTCTTACTTCCAAACTGCCATATCTCGCGAACGGATCGACCAATCCGCAATATTTCTGTTGCATGTGCAAGTAGAAACTCGCCCGATTAGAACGGTATGCGTACTTTTCCCCTAGGCCGTTCTAGTTATTCGTTTCGAGCATCAGAACTGCGAAAATTTTGAGTTTCTCAAGCGTATCTTACCTCCAAACTGCCATATCTCGCGAACGGATTGATCAATCCGCAAAATTTCTGTTGCATCTGAAAGTAGAAACTCGCCCGATTACAACGGTATGCGTACTTTTCCCCTATGCCGTTCTAGTTACTCGTTTCGAGCATCAGAACTGCGAAAATTTTGAGTTTATCAAGCGTTTCTTATTTCCAAACTGCCATATCTCGCGAACGGATTGATCAATCCGCAAAATGTCTGTGGCATCTGAAAGTAGAAACTCGCCCGATTACAACGGTATGCGCACTTTTCCCCTAGGCGGTTCTAGTTATTCGTTTCGAGCATCAGAACTGCGAAAATTTTGAGTTTCTCAAGCGTTTCTTATTTCCAAACTGCCATATCTCGCGAACGGATCGACCAATCCGCAAAATTTTTGTTGCATGTGCAAGTAGAATCTCGCCCGATTACAACGGTATGCGTACTTTTCCCCTAGGCCGTTCTAGTTATTTCGTTTCGAGCATCAGAACTGCGCAAATTTTGAGTTTCTCAAGCGTTTCTTACCACCCAACTGCCATATCTCGCGAACGGATTGACCAATCCGCAAAATTTCTGTTGCGTCTGAAAGTAGAAACTCGCCCGATTACAACGGTGTGCGTACTATTCCCCTAGGCCGTTCTAGTTACTCGTTTCGAGCATCAGAACTGCGAAAATTTTGAGTTTCTCAAGCGTTTCTTATATCCAAACTGCCATATCTCGCGAACGGATTGATCAATCCGCAAAATTTCTGTTGCATCTGAAAGTAGAAACTCGCCCGATTACAACGGTATGCGCACTTTTCCCCAGGCCGTTCTAGTTATTCGTGTCGAGCATCAGAACTGCGAAAATTTTGAGTTTCTCAAGCGTTTATTACATCCAAACTGCCATATCTCGCGAACGGATTGACCAATCCGCAAAATTTCTGTTGCATCTGAAAGTAGAAACTCGCCCGATTACAACGGTTTGCGTACTTTTCCCCTAGGCCGTTCTAGTTATTCGTTTCGAGCATCAGAACTGCGAAAATTTTGAGTTTCTCAAGCGTTTCTTACCTCCAAACTGCCATATCTCGCGAACGGATAGATCAATCCACAAAATTGCTGTTGCATCTAAAAGTAGAAACTCGCCCGATTACAACGGTATGCGTACTTTTCCCCTATGCCGTTCTAGTTATTCGTTTCGAGCATCAGAACTGCGAAAATTTTGAGTTTCTCAAGCGTTTCTTACTTCCAAACTGCCATATCTCGCGAACGGATCGACCAATCCGCAAAATTTCTGTTGCATGTGCAAGTAGAAACTCGCCCGATTACAACGGTATGCGTACTTTTCCCCTAGGCCGTTCTAGTTATTCGTGTCGAGCATCAGAACTGCGAAAATTTTGAGTTTCTCAAGCGTTTCTTACATCCAAACTGCCATATCTCGCGCACGGATCGACCAATCCGCAAAATTTCTGTTGCATCTGCAAGTAGAAACTAGCCCGATTGCAACGGTATGCGTACTTTCCCCCTAGGCCGTTCTAGTTATTCGTGTCGAGCATCAGAACTGCGCAAATTTTGAGTTTCCCAAGCGTTTCTTATATCCAAACTGCCATATCTCGCGAACGGATTGATCAATCCGCAAAATTTCTGATGCATCTGAAAGTAGAAACTCGCCCGATTACAACGGTATGCGTACTTTCCCCCTAGGCCGTTCTAGTTATTCGTTTCGAGCATCAGAACTGCGAAAATTTTGAGTTTCTCAAGCGTTTCTTACTTCCAAACTGCCATATCTCGCGAACGGATCGACCAATCCGCAAAATTTCTGTTGCATGTGCAAGTAGAAACTCGCCCGATTACAACGGTATGCGTACTTTTCCCCTAGGCCGTTCTAGTTATTCGTGTCGAGCATCAGAACTACGAAAATTTTGAATTTCTCAAGCGTTTCTTACATCCAAACTGCCATATCTCGCGAACGGATTGACCAATCCGCAAAATTTCTGTTGCATCTGAAAGTAGAAACTCGCCCGATTACAACGGTATGCGTACTTTTCCCCTATGCCGTTCTAGTTACTCGTTTCGAGCATCAGAACTGCGAAAATTTTAAGTTTCTCAAGCGTTTCTTATTTCCAAACTGCCATATCTCGCGAACGGATCGACCAATCCGCAAAATTTCTGTTGCATCTGCAAGTAGAAACTAGCCCGATTGCAACGGTATGCGTACTTTCCCCCTAGGCCGTTCTAGTTATTCGTTTCGAGCATCAGAACTGCGAAAATTTTGAGTTTCTCAAGCGTTTCTTACATCCAAACTGCCATATCTCGCGAACGGATCGACCAATCCGCAAAATTTCTGTTGCATGTGCAAGTAGAAACTCGCCCGATTAGAACGGTATGCGTACTTTTCCCCTAGGCCGTTCTAGTTATTCGTTTCGAGCATCAGAACTGCGAAAATTTTGAGTTTCTCAAGCGTATCTTACCTCCAAACTGCCATATCTCGCGAACGGATTGATCAATCCGCAAAATTTCTGTTGCATCTGAAAGTAGAAACTCGCCCGATTACAACGGTATGCGTACTTTTCCCCTATGCCGTTCTAGTTACTCGTTTCGAGCATCAGAACTGCGAAAATTTTGAGTTTATCAAGCGTTTCTTATTTCCAAACTGCCATATCTCGCGAACGGATTGATCAATCCGCAAAATGTCTGTGGCATCTGAAAGTAGAAACTCGCCCGATTACAACGGTATGCGCACTTTTCCCCTAGGCGGTTCTAGTTATTCGTTTCGAGCATCAGAACTGCGAAAATTTTGAGTTTCTCAAGCGTTTCTTATTTCCAAACTGCCATATCTCGCGAACGGATCGACCAATCCGCAAAATTTCTGTTGCATGTGCAAGTAGAATCTCGCCCGATTACAACGGTATGCGTACTTTTCCCCTAGGCCGTTCTAGTTATTTCGTTTCGAGCATCAGAACTGCGCAAATTTTGAGTTTCACAAGCGTTTCTTATATCCAAACTGCCATATCTCGCGAACGGATTGATCAATCCGCAAAATTTCTGATGCATCTGAAAGTAGAAACTCGCCCGATTACAACGGTATGCGCACTTTTCCCCTAGGCCGTTCTAGTTATTCGTGTCGAGCATCAGAACTGCGAAAATTTTGAGTTTCTCAAGCGTTTCTTACATCCAAACTGCCATATCTCGCGAACGGATTGACCAATCCGCAAAATTTCTGTTGCATCTGAAAGTAGAAACTCGCCCGATTACAACGGTATGCGTACTTTTCCCCTATGCCGTTCTAGTTACTCGTTTCGAGCATCAGAACTGCGAAAATTTTGAGTTTCTCAAGCGTTTCTTATTTCCAAACTGCCATATCTCGCGAACGGATTGATCAATCCGCAAAATTTCTGCGGCATCTGAAAGTAGAAACTCGCCCGATTACAACGGTATGCGTTCTTTTCCCCTAGGCCGTTCTAGTTATTCGTTTCGAGCATCAGAACTGCGAAAATTTTGAGTTTCTCAAGCGTTTCTTACTTCCAAACTGCCATATCTCGCGAACGGATCGACCAATCGGCAAAATTTCTGTTGCATGTGCAAGTAGAAACTCGCCCGATTACAACGGTATGCGTACTTTTCCCCTATGCCGTTCTAGTTACTCGTTTCGAGCATCAGAACTGCGAAAATTTTGAGTTTCTCAAGCGTTTCTTATTTCCAAACTGCCATATCTCGCGAACGGATTGATCAATCCGCAAAATTTCTGCGGCATCTGAAAGCAGAAACTCGCCCGATTACAACGGTATGCGCACTTTTCCACTAGGCCGTTCCAGTTATTCATTTCGAGCATCAGAACTGCGAAAATTTTGAGTTTCTCAAGCGTTTCTTACATCCAAACTGCCATATCTCGCGAACGGATCGACCAATCCGCAAAATTTCTGTTGCATCTGCAAGTAGAAACTAGCCCGATTGCAACGGTATGCGTACTTTCCCCCTAGGCCGTTCTAGTTATTCGTTTCGAGCATCAGAACTGCGAAAATTTTGAGTTTCTCAAGCGTTTCTTACTTCCAAACTGCCATATCTCGCGAACGGATCGACCCATCCGCAAAATTTCTGTTGCATATGCAAGTAGAAACTCGCCCGATTAGAACGGTGTGCGTACTATTCCCCTAGGCCGTTCTAGTTACTCGTTTCAAGCATCAGAACTGCGAAAATTTTGAGTTTATCAAGCGTTTCTTATTTCCAAACTGCCATATCTCGCGAACGGATTGATCAATCCGCAAAATTTCTGTGGCATCTGAAAGTAGAAACTCGCCCGATTACAACGGTATGCGCACTTTTCCCCTAGGCGGTTCTAGTTATTCGTTTCGAGCATCAGAACTGCGAAAATTTTGAGTTTCTCAAGCGTTTCTTATTTCCAAACTGCCATATCTCGCGAACGGATCGCCCAATCCGCAAAATTTCAGTTGCATGTGCAAGTAGAATCTCGCCCGATTACAACGGTATGCGTACTTTTCCCCTAGGCCGTTCTAGTTATTTCGTTTCGAGCATCAGAACTGCGCAAATTTTGAGTTTCTCAAGCGTTTCTTACCTCCCAACTGCCATATCTCGCGAACGGATTGACCAATCCGCAAAATTTCTGTTGCGTCTGAAAGTAGAAACTCGCCCGATTACAACGGTGTGCGTACTATTCCCCTAGGCCGTTCTAGTTACTCGTTTCGAGCATCAGAACGGCGAAAATTTTGAGTTTCTCAAGCGTTTCTTATATCCAAACTGCCATATCTCGCGAACGGATTGATCAATCCGCAAAATTTCTGTTGGATCTGAAAGTAGAAACTCGCCCGATTACAACGGTATGCGCACTTTTCCCCTAGGCCGTTCTAGTTATTCGTGTCGAGGATCAGAACTGCGAAAATTTTGAGTTTCTCAAGCGTTTCTTACATCCAAACTGCCATATCTCGCGAACGGATTGACCAATCCGCAAAATTTCTGTTGCATCTGAAAGTAGAAACTCGCCCGATTACAACGGTACGCGTACTTTTCCCCTAGGCCGTTCTAGTTATTCGTTTCGAGCATCAGAACTGCGAAAATTTTGAGTTTCTCAAGCGTTTCTTATTTCCAAACTGCCATATCTCACGAACGGATTGATCAATTCGCAAAATTTCTGCGGCGTCTGAAAGTAGAAACTCGCCCGATTACAACGGTATGCGCACTTTTCCCCTAGGCCGTTCCAGTTATTCATTTCGAGCATCAGAACTGCGAAAATTTTGAGTTTCTCAAGCGTTTCTTACCTCCAAACAGCCATGTCTCGCGAACGGATTGACCTATCCGCAAAATTTCTGTTGCGTCTGAAAGTAGAAACTCGCCCGATTACAACGGTGGGTGTAGTTTTCCCCTAGGCCGTTCTAGTTATTCGTTTCGAGCATCAGAACTGCGAAAATTTTGAGTTTCTCAAGCGTTTCTTACCTCCAAACTGCCATATCTCGCGAACGGATTGATCAATCCACAACATTTCTGTTGCATCTGAAAGTAGAAACTCGCCCGATTACAACGGTATGCGTACTTTTCCCCTATGCCGTTCTAGTTATTCGTTTCGAGCATCAGAACTGCGAAAATTTTGAGTTTCTCAAGCGTTTCTTACTTCCAAACTGCCATATCTCGCGAACGGATCGACCAATCCGCAAAATTTCTGTTGCATGTGCAAGTAGAAACTCGCCCGATTACAACGGTATGCGTACTTTTCCCCTAGGCCGTTCTAGTTATTCGTGTCGAGCATCAGAACTGCGAAAATTTTGAGTTTCTCAAGCGTTTCATACATCCAAACTGCCATATCTCGCGAACGGATTGACCAATCCGCAAAATTTCTGTTGCATCTGAAAGTAGAAACTCGCCCGATTACAACGGTATGCGTACTTTTCCCCTATGCCGTTCTAGTTACTCGTTTCGAGCATCAGAACTGCGAAAATTTTGAGTTTCTCAAGCGTTTCTTATTTCCAAACTGCCATATCTCGCGAACGGATTGATCAATCCGCAAAATTTCTGCGGCATCTGAAAGCAGAAACTCGCCCGATTACAACGGTATGAGCACTTTTCCCCTAGGCCGTTCCAGTTATTCATTTCGAGCATCAGAACTGCGAAAATTTTGAGTTTCTCAAGCGTTTCTTACATCCAAACTGCCATATCTCGCGAACGGATCGACCAATCCGCAAAATTTCTGTTGCATCTGCAAGTAGAAACTAGCCCGATTGCAACGGTATGCGTACTTTCCCCCTAGGCCGTTCTAGTTATTCGTTTCGAGCATCAGAACTGCGAAAATTTTGAGTTTCTCAAGCGTTTCTTACTTCCAAACTGCCATATCTCGCGAACGGATCGACCAATCCGCAAAATTTCTGTTGCATGTGCAAGTAGAAACTCGCCCGATTAGAACGGTATGCGTACTTTTCCCCTAGGCCGTTCTAGTTATTCGTTTCGAGCATCAGAACTGCGAAAATTTTGAGTTTCTCAAGCGTTTCTTACCTCCAAACTGCCATATCTCGCGAACGGATTGATCAATCCGCAAAATTTCTGTTGCATCTGAAAGTAGAAACTCGCCCGATTACAACGGTATGCGTACTTTTCCCCTGTGCCGTTCTAGTTATTCGTTTCGAGCATCAGAACTGCGAAAATTTTGAGTTTCTCAGGCGTTTCTTATTTCCAAACTGCCATATCTCGCGAACGGATCGACCAATCCCCAAAATTTCTGTTGCATGTGCAAGTAGAATCTCGCCCGATTACAACGGTATGCGTACTTTTCCCCTAGGCCGTTCTAGTTATTTCGTTTCGAGCATCAGAACTGCGCAAATTTTGAGTTTCTCAAGCGTTTCTTACCTCCCAACTGCCATATCTCGCGAACGGATTGACCAATCCGCAAAATTTCTGTTGCGTCTGAAAGTAGAAACTCGCCCGATTACAACGGTGTGCGTACTATTCCCCTAGGCCGTTCTAGTTACTCGTTTCGAGCATCAGAACTGCGAAAATTTTGAGTTTCTCAAGCGTTTCTTATATCCAATCTGCCATATCTCGCGAACGGATTGATCAATCCGCAAAATTTCTGTTGCATCTGAAAGTAGAAACTCGCCCGATTACAACGGTATGCGCACTTTTCCCCAGGCCGTTATAGTTATTCGTGTCGAGCATCAGAACTGCGAAAATTTTGAGTTTCTCAAGCGTTTCTTACATCCAAACTGCCATATCTCGCGAACGGATTGACCAATCCGCAAAATTTCTGTTGCATCTGAAAATAGAAACTCGCCCGATTACAACGGTTTGCATACTTTTCCCCTAGGCCGTTCTAGATATTCGTTTCGAGCATCAGAACTGCGAAAATTTTGAGTTTCTCAAGCGTTTCTTACCTCTAAACTGCCATATCTCGCGAACGGATTGATCAATCCACAAAATTTCTGTTGCATCTGAAAGTAGAAACTCGCCCGATTAGAACGGTATGCGTACTTTTCCCCTAGGCCGTTCTAGTTACTCGTTTCGAGCATCAGAACTGCGAAAATTTTGAGTTTATCAAGCGTTTCTTATTTCCAAACTGCCATATCTCGCGAACGGATTGATCAATCCGCAAAATGTCTGTGGCATCTGAAAGTAGAAACTCGCCCGATTACAACGGTATGCGCACTTTTCCCCTAGGCGGTTCTAGTTATTCGTTTCGAGCATCAGAACTGCGAAAATTTTGAGTTTCTCAAGCGTTTCTTATTTCCAAACTGCCATATCTCGCGAACGGATCGACCAATCCGCAAAATTTCTGTTGCATGTGCAAGTAGAATCTCGCCCGATTACAACGGTATGCGTACTTTTCCCCTAGGCCGTTCTAGTTATTTCGTTTCGAGCATCAGAACTGCGCAAATTTTGAGTTTCTCAAGCGTTTCTTACCACCCAACTGCCATATCTCGCGAACGGATTGACCAATCCGCAAAATTTCTGTTGCGTCTGAAAGTAGAAACTCGCCCGATTACAACGGTGTGCGTACTATTCCCCTAGGCCGTTCTAGTTACTCGTTTCGAGCATCAGAACTGCGAAAATTTTGAGTTTCTCAAGCGTTTCTTATATCCAAACTGCCATATCTCGCGAACGGGTTGATCAATCCGCAAAATTTCTGTTGCATCTGAAAGTAGAAACTCGCCCGATTACAACGGTATGCGCACTTTTCCCCAGGCCGTTCTAGTTATTCGTGTCGAGCATCAGAACTGCGAAAATTTTGAGTTTCTCAAGCGTTTCTTACATCCAAACTGCCATATCTCGCGAACGGATTGACCAATCCGCGAAATTTCTGTTGCATCTGAAAGTAGAAACTCGCCCGATTACAACGGTTTGCGTACTTTTCCCCTAGGCCGTTCTAGTTATTCGTTTCGAGCATCAGAACTGCGAAAATTTTGAGTTTCTCAAGCGTTTCTTACCTCCAAACTGCCATATCTCGCGAACGGATTGATCAATCCACAAAATTTCTGTTGCATCTGAAAGTAGAAACTCGCCCGATTACAACGGTATGCGTACTTTTCCCCTATGCCGTTCTAGTTATTCGTTTCGAGCATCAGAACTGCGAAAATTTTGAGTTTCTCAAGCGTTTCTTACTTCCAAACTGCCATATCTCGCGAACGGATCGACCAATCCGCAAAATTTCTGTTGCATGTGCAAGTAGAAACTCGCCCGATTACAACGGTATGCGTACTTTTCCCCTAGGCCGTTCTAGTTATTCGTTTCGAGCATCAGAACTGCGAAAGTTTTGAGTTTCTCAAGCGTTTCTTACTTCCAAACTGCCATATCTCGCGAACGGATCGACCAATCCGCAAAATTTCTGTTGCATGTGCAAGTAGAAACTCGCCCGATTAGAACGGTATGCGTACTTTTCCCCTAGGCCGTTCTAGTTATTCGTTTCGAGCATCAGAACTGCGAAAATTTTGAGTTTCTCAAGCGTATCTTACCTCCAAACTGCCATATCTCGCGAACGGATTGATCAATCCGCAAAATTTCTGTTGCATCTGAAAGTAGAAACTCGCCCGATTACAACGGTATGCGTACTTTTCCCCTATGCCGTTCTAGTTACTCGTTTCGAGCATCAGAACTGCGAAAATTTTGAGTTTATCAAGCGTTTCTTATTTCCAAACTGCCATATCTCGCGAACGGATTGATCAATCCGCAAAATGTCTGTGGCATCTGAAAGTAGAAACTCGCCCGATTACAACGGTATGCGCACTTTTCCCCTAGGCGGTTCTAGTTATTCGTTTCGAGCATCAGAACTGCGAAAATTTTGAGTTTATCAAGCGTTTCTTATTTCCAAACTGCCATATCTCGCGAACGGATTGATCAATCCGCAAAATGTCTGTGGCATCTGAAAGTAGAAACTCGCCCGATTACAACGGTATGCGCACTTTTCCCCTAGGCCGTTCCAGTTATTCATTTCGAGCATCAGAACTGCGAAAATTTTGAGTTTCTCAAGCGTTTCTTACATCCAAACTGCCATATCTCGCGAACGGATCGACCAATCCGCAAAATTTCTGTTGCATCTGCAAGTAGAAACTAGCCCGATTGCAACGGTATGCGTACTTTCCCCCTAGGCCGTTCTAGTTATTCGTTTCGAGCATCAGAACTGCGAAAATTTTGAGTTTCTCAAGCGTTTCTTACTTCCAAACTGCCATATCTCGCGAACGGATCGACCAATCCGCAAAATTTCTGTTGCATGTGCAAGTAGAAACTCGCCCGATTACAACGGTATGCGTACTTTCCCCCTAGGCCGTTCTAGTTATTCGTTTCGAGCATCAGAACTGCGAAAGTTTTGAGTTTCTCATGCGTTTCTTACTTCCAAACTGCCATATCTCGCGAACGGATCGACCAATCCGCAAAATTTCTGTTGCATGTGCAAGTAGAAACTCGCCCGATTACAACGGTATGCGTACTTTTCCCCTAGGCCGTTCTAGTTATTCGTGTCGAGCATCAGAACTACGAAAATTTTGAGTTTCTCAAGCGTTTCTTACATCCAAACTGCCATATCTCGCGAACGGATTGACCAATCCGCAAAATTTCTGTTGCATCTGAAAGTAGAAACTCGCCCGATTACAACGGTATGCGTACTTTTCCCCTATGCCGTTCTAGTTACTCGTTTCGAGCATCAGAACTGCGAAAATTTTGAGTTTCTCAAGCGTTTCTTATTTCCAAACTGCCATATCTCGCGAACGGATCGACCAATCCGCAAAATTTCTGTTGCATCTGCAAGTAGAAACTAGCCCGATTGCAACGGTATGCGTACTTTCCCCCTAGGCCGTTCTAGTTATTCGTTTCGAGCATCAGAACTGCGAAAATTTTGAGTTTCTCAAGCGTTTCTTACTTCCAAACTGCCATATCTCGCGAACGGATCGACCAATCCGCAAAATTTCTGTTGCATGTGCAAGTAGAAACTCGCCCGATTAGAACGGTATGCGTACTTTTCCCCTAGGCCGTTCTAGTTATTCGTTTCGAGCATCAGAACTGCGAAAATTTTGAGTTTCTCAAGCGTATCTTACCTCCAAACTGCCATATCTCGCGAACGGATTGATCAATCCGCAAAATTTCTGTTGCATCTGAAAGTAGAAACTCGCCCGATTACAACGGTATGCGTACTTTTCCCCTATGCCGTTCTAGTTACTCGTTTCGAGCATCAGAACTGCGAAAATTTTGAGTTTATCAAGCGCTTCTTATTTCCAAACTGCCATATCTCGCGAACGGATTGATCAATCCGCAAAATGTCTGTGGCATCTGAAAGTAGAAACTCGCCCGATTACAACGGTATGCGCACTTTTCCCCTAGGCGGTTCTAGTTATTCGTTTCGAGCATCAGAACTGCGAAAATTTTGAGTTTCTCAAGCGTTTCTTATTTCCAAACTGCCATATCTCGCGAACGGATCGACCAATCCGCAAAATTTCTGTTGCATGTGCAAGTAGAATCTCGCCCGATTACAACGGTATGCGTACTTTTCCCCTAGGCCGTTCTAGTTATTTCGTTTCGAGCATCAGAACTGCGCAAATTTTGAGTTTCACAAGCGTTTCTTATATCCAAACTGCCATATCTCGCGAACGGATTGATCAATCCGCAAAATTTCTGATGCATCTGAAAGTAGAAACTCGCCCGATTACAACGGTATGCGCACTTTTCCCCTAGGCCGTTCTAGTTATTCGTGTCGAGCATCAGAACTGCGAAAATTTTGAGTTTCTCAAGTGTTTCTTACATCCAAACTGCCATATCTCGCGAACGGATTGACCAATCCGCAAAATTTCTGTTGCATCTGAAAGTAGAAACTCGCCCGATTACAACGGTATGCGTACTTTTCCCCTATGCCGTTCTAGTTACTCGTTTCGAGCATCAGAACTGCGAAAATTTTGAGTTTCTCAAGCGTTTCTTACCTCCAAACTGCCATATCTCGCGAACGGATAGATCAATCCGCAAAATTTCTGCGGCATCTGAAAGTAGAAACTCGCCCGATTACAACGGTATGCGCACTTTTCCCCTAGGCCGTTCCAGTTATTCATTTCGAGCATCAGAACTGCGAAAATTTTGAGTTTCTCAAGCGTTTCTTACCTCCAAACTGCCATATCTCGCGAACGGATTGACCTATCCGCAAAATTTCTGTTGCGTCTGGAAGTAGAAGCTCGCCCGATTACAACGGTGGCTGTAGTTTTCCCCTAGGCCGTTCTAGTTATTCGTTTCGAGCATCAGAACTGCGAAAATTTTGAGTTTCTCAAGCGTTTCTTACTTCCAAACTGCCATATCTCGCGAACGGATCGACCAATCCGCAAAATTTCTGTTGCATGTGCAAGTAGAAACTCGCCCGATTAGAACGGTATGCGTACTTTTCCCCTAGGCCGTTCTAGTTATTCGTTTCGAGCATCAGAACTGCGAAAATTTTGAGTTTCTCAAGCGTTTCTTACTTCCAAACTGCCATATCTCGCGAACGGATCGACCAATCGGCAAAATTTCTGTTGCATGTGCAAGTAGAAACTCGCCCGATTACAACGGTATGCGTACTTTTCCCCTAGGCCGTTCTAGTTACTCGTTTCGAGCATCAGAACTGCGAAAATTTTGAGTTTATCAAGCGTTTCTGATTTCCAAACTGCCATATCTCGCGAACGGATTGATCAATCCGCAAAATGTCTGTGGCATCTGAAAGTAGAAACTCGCCCGATTACAACGGTATGCGCACTTTTCCCCTAGGCGGTTCTAGTTATTCGTTTTGAGCATCAGAACTGCGAAAATTTTGAGTTTCTCAAGCGTTTCTTATTTCCAAACTGCCGTATCTCGCGAACGGAACGACCAATCCGCAAAATTTCTGTTGCATGTGCAAGTAGAATCTCGCCCGATTACAACGGTATGCGTACTTTTCCCCTAGGCCGTTCTAGTTATTTCGTTTCGAGCATCAGAACTGCGCAAATTTTGAGTTTCTCAAGCGTTTCTTACCACCCAACTGCCATATCTCGCGAACGGATTGACCAATCCGCAAAATTTCTGTTGCGTCTGAAAGTAGAAACTCGCCCGATTACAACGGTGTGCGTACTATTCCCCTAGGCCGTTCTAGTTACTCGTTTCGAGCATCAGAACTGCGAAAATTTTGAGTTCCTCAAGCGTTTCTTATATCCAAACTGCCATATCTCGCGAACGGATTGATCAATCCGCAAAATTTCTGTTGCATCTGAAAGTAGAAACTCGCCCGATTACAACGGTATGCGCACTTTTCCCCAGGCCGTTCTAGTTATTCGTGTCGAGCATCAGAACTGCGAAAATTTTGAGTTTCTCAAGCGTTTATTACATCCAAACTGCCATATCTCGCGAACGGATTGACCAATCCGCAAAATTTCTGTTGCATCTGAAAGTAGAAACTCGCCCGATTACAACGGTTTGCGTACTTTTCCCCTAGGCCGTTCTAGTTATTCGTTTCGAGCATCAGAACTGCGAAAATTTTGAGTTTCTCAAGCGTTTCTTACCTCCAAACTGCCATATCTCGCGAACGGATAGATCAATCCACAAAATTTCTGTTGCATCTGAAAGTAGAAACTCGCCCGATTACAACGGTATGCGTACTTTTCCCCTATGCCGTTCTAGTTATTCGTTTCGAGCATCAGAACTGCGAAAATTTTGAGTTTCTCAAGCGTTTCTTACTTCCAAACTGCCATATCTCGCGAACGGATCGACCAATCCGCAAAATTTCTGTTGCATGTGCAAGTAGAAACTCGCCTGATTACAACGGTATGCGTACTTTTCCCCTAGGCCGTTCTAGTTATTCGTGTCGAGCATCAGAACTGCGAAAATTTTGAGTTTCTCAAGCGTTTCTTACATCCAAACTGCCATATCTCGCGCACGGATCGACCAATCCGCAAAATTTCTGTTGCATCTGCAAGTAGAAACTAGCCCGATTGCAACGGTATGCGTACTTTCCCCCTAGGCCGTTCTAGTTATTCGTGTCGAGCATCAGAACTGCGCAAATTTTGAGTTTCCCAAGCGTTTCTTATATCCAAACTGCCATATCTCGCGAACGGATTGATCAATCCGCAAAATTTCTGATGCATCTGAAAGTAGAAACTCGCCCGATTACAACGGTATGCGTACTTTCCCCCTAGGCCGTTCTAGTTATTCGTTTCGAGCATCAGAACTGCGAAAATTTTGAGTTTCTCAAGCGTTTCTTACTTCCAAACTGCCATATCTCGCGAACGGATGGACCAATCCGCAAAATTTCTGTTGCATCTGAAAGTAGAAACTCGCCCGATTACAACGGTATGCGCACTTTTCCCCAGGCCGTTCTAGTTATTCGTGTCGAGCATCAGAACTGCGAAAATTTTGAGTTTCTCAAGCGTTTATTACATCCAAACTGCCATATCTCGCGAACGGATTGACCAATCCGCAAAATTTCTGTTGCATCTGAAAGTAGAAACTCGCCCGATTACAACGGTTTGCGTACTTTTCCCCTAGGCCGTTCTAGTTATTCGTGTCGAGCATCAGAACTGCGAAAATTTTGAGTTTCTCAAGCGTTTCTTACTTCCAAACTGCCATATCTCGCGAACGGATCGACCAATCCGCAAAATTTCTGTTGCATCTGAAAGTAGAAACTCGCCCGATTACAACGGTATGCGCACTTTTCCCCAGGCCGTTCTAGTTATTCGTGTCGAGCATCAGAACTGCGAAAATTTTGAGTTTCTCAAGCGTTTCTTATATCCAAACTGCCATATCTCGCGAACGGATTGATCAATCCGCAAAATTTCTGATGCATCTGAAAGTAGAAACTCGCCCGATTACAACGGTATGCGTACTTTCCCCCTAGGCCGTTCTAGTTATTCGTTTCGAGCATCAGAACTGCGAAAATTTTGAGTTTCTCAAGCGTTTCTTACTTCCAAACTGCCATATCTCGCGAACGGATCGACCAATCCGCAAAATTTCTGTTGCATCTGAAAGTAGAAACTCGCCCGATTACAACGGTATGCGCACTTTTCCCCAGGCCGTTCTAGTTATTCGTGTCGAGCATCAGAACTGCGAAAATTTTGAGTTTGTCAAGCGTTTATTACATCCAAACTGCCATATCTCGCGAACGGATTGACCAATCCGCAAAATTTCTGTTGCATCTGAAAGTAGAAACTCGCCCGATTACAACGGTTTGCGTACTTTTCCCCTAGGCCGTTCTAGTTATTCGTTTCGAGCATCAGAACTGCGAAAATTTTGAGTTTCTCAAGCGTTTCTTACCTCCAAACTGCCATATCTCGCGAACGGATAGATCAATCCACAAAATTTCTGTTGCATCTGAAAGTAGAAACTCGCCCGATTACAACGGTATGCGTACTTTTCCCCTATGCCGTTCTAGTTATTCGTTTCGAGCATCAGAACTGCGAAAATTTTGAGTTTCTCAAGCGTTTCTTACATCCAAACTGCCATATCTCGCGCACGGATCGACCAATCCGCAAAATTTCTGTTGCATCTGCAAGTAGAAACTAGCCCGATTGCAACGGTATGCGTACTTTCCCCCTAGGCCGTTCTAGTTATTCGTGTCGAGCATCAGAACTGCGAAAATTTTGAGTTTCTCAAGCGTTTCTTACATCCAAACTGCCATATCTCGCGCACGGATCGACCAATCCGCAAAATTTCTGTTGCATCTGCAAGTAGAAACTAGCCCGATTGCAACGGTATGCGTACTTTCCCCCTAGGCCGTTCTAGTTATTCGTGTCGAGCATCAGAACTGCGCAAATTTTGAGTTTCCCAAGCGTTTCTTATATCCAAACTGCCATATCTCGCGAACGGATTGATCAATCCGCAAAATTTCTGATGCATCTGAAAGTAGAAACTCGCCCGATTACAACGGTATGCGTACTTTCCCCCTAGGCCGTTCTAGTTATTCGTTTCGAGCATCAGAACTGCGAAAATTTTGAGTTTCTCAAGCGTTTCTTACTTCCAAACTGCCATATCTCGCGAACGGATCGACCAATCCGCAAAATTTCTGTTGCATCTGAAAGTAGAAACTCGCCCGATTACAACGGTATGCGCACTTTTCCCCAGGCCGTTCTAGTTATTCGTGTCGAGCATCAGAACTGCGAAAATTTTGAGTTTCTCAAGCGTTTATTACATCCAAACTGCCATATCTCGCGAACGGATTGACCAATCCGCAAAATTTCTGTTGCATCTGAAAGTAGAAACTCGCCCGATTACAACGGTTTGCGTACTTTTCCCCTAGGCCGTTCTAGTTATTCGTGTCGAGCATCAGAACTGCGAAAATTTTGAGTTTCTCAAGCGTTTCTTACTTCCAAACTGCCATATCTCGCGAACGGATCGACCAATCCGCAAAATTTCTGTTGCATCTGAAAGTAGAAACTCGCCCGATTACAACGGTATGCGCACTTTTCCCCAGGCCGTTCTAGTTATTCGTGTCGAGCATCAGAACTGCGAAAATTTTGAGTTTCTCAAGCGTTTCTTATATCCAAACTGCCATATCTCGCGAACGGATTGATCAATCCGCAAAATTTCTGATGCATCTGAAAGTAGAAACTCGCCCGATTACAACGGTATGCGTACTTTCCCCCTAGGCCGTTCTAGTTATTCGTTTCGAGCATCAGAACTGCGAAAATTTTGAGTTTCTCAAGCGTTTCTTACTTCCAAACTGCCATATCTCGCGAACGGATCGACCAATCCGCAAAATTTCTGTTGCATCTGAAAGTAGAAACTCGCCCGATTACAACGGTATGCGCACTTTTCCCCAGGCCGTTCTAGTTATTCGTGTCGAGCATCAGAACTGCGAAAATTTTGAGTTTCTCAAGCGTTTCTTACTTCCAAACTGCCATATCTCGCGAACGGATCGACCAATCCACAAAATTTCTGTTGCATCTGAAAGTAGAAACTCGCCCGATTACAACGGTATGCGTACTTTTCCCCTATGCCGTTCTAGTTATTCGTTTCGAGCATCAGAACTGCGAAAATTTTGAGTTTCTCAAGCGTTTCTTACTTCCAAACTGCCATATCTCGCGAACGGATCGACCAATCCGCAAAATTTCTGTTGCATGTGCAAGTAGAAACTCGCCCGATTACAACGGTATGCGTACTTTTCCCCTAGGCCGTTCTAGTTATTCGTGTCGAGCATCAGAACTGCGAAAATTTTGAGTTTCTCAAGCGTTTCTTACATCCAAACTGCCATATCTCGCGCACGGATCGACCAATCCGCAAAATTTCTGTTGCATCTGCAAGTAGAAACTAGCCCGATTGCAACGGTATGCGTACTTTCCCCCTAGGCCGTTCTAGTTATTCGTGTCGAGCATCAGAACTGCGCAAATTTTGAGTTTCCCAAGCGTTTCTTATATCCAAACTGCCATATCTCGCGAACGGATTGATCAATCCGCAAAATTTCTGATGCATCTGAAAGTAGAAACTCGCCCGATTACAACGGTATGCGTACTTTCCCCCTAGGCCGTTCTAGTTATTCGTTTCGAGCATCAGAACTGCGAAAATTTTGAGTTTCTCAAGCGTTTCTTACTTCCAAACTGCCATATCTCGCGAACGGATCGACCAATCCGCAAAATTTCTATTGCATGTGCAAGTAGAAACTCATCCGATTACAACGGTTTGCGTACTTTTCCCCTAGGCCGTTCTGGTTATTCGTGTCGAGCATCAGAACTACGAAAATTTTGAGTTTCTCAAGCGTTTCTTACATCCAAACTGCCATATCTCGCGAACGGATTGACCAATCCGCAAAATTTCTGTCGCATCTGAAAGTAGAAACTCGCCCGATTACAACGGTATGCGTACTTTTCCCCTACGCCGTTCTAGTTACTCGTTTCGAGCATCAGAACTGCGAAAATTTTAAGTTTCTCAAGCGTTTCTTATTTCCAAACTGCCATATCTCGCGAACGGATCGACCAATCCGCAAAATTTCTGTTGCATCTGCAAGTAGAAACTAGCCCGATTGCAACGGTATGCGTACTTTCCCCCTAGGCCGTTCTAGTTATTCGTTTCGAGCATCAGAACAGCGAAAATTTTGAGTTTCTCAAGCGTTTCTTACTTCCAAACTGCCATATCTCGCGAACGGATCGACCAATCCGCAAAATTTCTGTTGCATGTGCAAGCAGAAACTCGCCCGATTAGAACGGTATGCGTACTTTTCCCCTAGGCCGTTCTAGTTATTCGTTTCGAGCATCAGAACTGCGAAAATTTTGAGTTTCTCAAGCGTATCTTACCTCCAAACTGCCATATCTCGCGAACGGATTGATCAATCCGCAAAATTTCTGTTGCATCTGAAAGTAGAAACTCGCCCGATTACAACGGTATGCGTACTTTTCCCCTATGCCGTTCTAGTTACTCGTTTCGAGCATCAGAACTGCGAAAATTTTGAGTTTATCAAGCGTTTCTTATTTCCAAACTGCCATATCTCGCGAACGGATTGATCAATCCGCAAAATGTCTGTGGCATCTGAAAGTAGAAACTCGCCCGATTACAACGGTATGCGCACTTTTCCCCTAGGCCGTTCTAGTTATTCGTTTCGAGCATCAGAACTGCGAAAATTTTGAGTTTCTCAAGCGTTTCTTACCTCCAAACTGCCATATCTCGCGAACGGATAGATCAATCCACAAAATTGCTGTTGCATCTGAAAGTAGAAACTCGCCCGATTACAACGGTATGCGTACTTTTCCCCTATGCCGTTCTAGTTATTCGTTTCGAGCATCAGAACTGCGAAAATTTTGAGTTTCTCAAGCGTTTCTTACTTCCAAACTGCCATATCTCGCGAACGGATCGACCAATCCGCAAAATTTCTGTTGCATGTGCAAGTAGAAACTCGCCCGATTACAACGGTATGCGTACTTTTCCCCTAGGCCGTTCTAGTTATTCGTGTCGAGCATCAGAACTGCGAAAATTTTGAGTTTCTCAAGCGTTTCTTACATCCAAACTGCCATATCTCGCGCACGGATCGACCAATCCGCAAAATTTCTGTTGCATCTGCAAGTAGAAACTAGCCCGATTGCAACGGTATGCGTACTTTACCCCTAGGCCGTTCTAGTTATTCGTGTCGAGCATCAGAACTGCGAAAATTTTGAGTTTCTCAAGCGTTTCTTACATCCAAACTGCCATATCTCGCGCACGGATCGACCAATCCGCAAAATTTCTGTTGCATCTGCAAGTAGAAACTAGCCCGATTGCAACGGTATGCGTACTTTCCCCCTAGGCCGTTCTAGTTATTCGTGTCGAGCATCAGAACTGCGCAAATTTTGAGTTTCCCAAGCGTTTCTTATATCCAAACTGCCATATCTCGCGAACGGATTGATCAATCCGCAAAATTTCTGATGCATCTGAAAGTAGAAACTCGCCCGATTACAACGGTATGCGTACTTTCCCCCTAGGCCGTTCTAGTTATTCGTTTCGAGCATCAGAACTGCGAAAATTTTGAGTTTCTCAAGCGTTTCTTACTTCCAAACTGCCATATCTCGCGAACGGATCGACCAATCCGCAAAATTTCTGTTGCATGTGCAAGTAGAAACTCGCCCGATTACAACGGTATGCGTACTTTTCCCCTAGGCCGTTCTAGTTATTCGTGTCGAGCATCAGAACTACGAAAATTTTGAGTTTCTCAAGCGTTTCTTACATCCAAACTGCCATATCTCGCGAACGGATTGACCAATCCGCAAAATTTCTGTTGCATCTGAAAGTAGAAACTCGCCCGATTACAACGGTATGCGTACTTTTCCCCTATGCCGTTCTAGTTACTCGTTTCGAGCATCAGAACTGCGAAAATTTTAAGTTTCTCAAGCGTTTCTTATTTCCAAACTGCCATATCTCGCGAACGGATCGACCACTCCGCAAAATTTCTGTTGCATGTGCAAGTAGAAACTCGCCCGATTACAACGGTATGCGTACTTTTCCCCTAGGCCGTTCTAGTTATTCGTGTCGAGCATCAGAACTACGAAAATTTTGAGTTTCTCAAGCGTTTCTTACATCCAAACTGCCATATCTCGCGAACGGATTGACCAATCCGCAAAATTTCTGTTGCATCTGAAAGTAGAAACTCGCCCGATTACAACGGTATGCGTACTTTTCCCCTATGCCGTTCTAGTTACTCGTTTCGAGCATCAGAACTGCGAAAATTTTGAGTTTCTCAAGCGTTTCTTACCTCCAAACTGCCATATCTCGCGAACGGATTGACCTATCCGCAAAATTTCTGTTGCGTCTGGAAGTAGAAGCTCGCCCGATTACAACGGTGGCTGTAGTTTTCCCCTAGGCCGTTCTAGTTATTCGTTTCGAGCATCAGAACTGCGAAAATTTTGAGTTTCTCAAGCGTTTCTTACCTCCAAACTGCCATATCTCGCGAACGGATTGATCAATCCACAAAATTTCTGTTGCATCTGAAAGTAGAAACTCGCCCGATTACAACTGTATGCGCACTTTTCCCCAGGCCGTTCTAGTTATTCGTGTCGAGCATCAGAACTGCGAAAATTTTGAGTTTCTCAAGCGTTTCTTACATCCAAACTTCCATATCTCGCGAACGGATTGACCAATCCGCAAAATTTCTGTTGCATCTGAAAGTAGAAACTCGCCCGATTACAACGGTATGCGTACTTTTCCCCTAGGCCGTTCTAGTTATTCGTTTCGAGCATCAGAACTGCGAAAATTTTGAGTTTCTCAAGCGTTTCTTATTTCCAAACTGCCATATCTCGCGAACGGATTGATCAATTCGCAAAATTTCTGCGGCATCTGAAAGTAGAAACTCGCCCGATTACAACGGTATGCGCACTTTTCCCCTAGGCCGTTCCAGTTATTCATTTCGAGCATCAGAACTGCGAAAATTTTGAGTTTCTCAAGCGTTTCTTACTTCCAAACTGCCATATCTCGCGAACGGATCGACCAATCCGCAAAATTTCTGTTGCATGTGCAAGTAGAATCTCGCCCGATTACAACGGTATGCGTACTTTTCCCCTAGGCCGTTCTAGTTATTTCGTTTCGAGCATCAGAACTGCGCAAATTTTGAGTTTCTCAAGCGTTTCTTACCTCCCATCTGCCATATCTCGCGAACGGATTGACCAATCCGTAAAATTTCTGTTGCGTCTGAAAGTAGAAACTCGCCCGATTACAACGGTGTGCGTACTATTCCCCTAGGCCGTTCTAGTTACTCGTTTCGAGCATCAGAACTGCGCAAATTTTGAGTTTCTCAAGCGTTTCTTATATCCAAACTGCCATATCTCGCGAACGGATTGATCAATCCGCAAAATTTCTGTTGCGTCTGAAAGTAGAAACTCGCCCGATTACAACGGTGTGCGTACTATTCCCCTAGGCCGTTCTAGTTACTCGTTTCGAGCATCAGAACTGCGAAAATTTTGAGTTTCTCAAGCGTTTCTTACTTCCAAACTGCCATATCTCGCGAACGGATCGACCAATCCGCAAAATTTCTGTTGCATGTGCAAGTAGAATCTCGCCCGATTACAACGGTATGCGTACTTTTCCCCTAGGCCGTCCTAGTTATTTCGTTTCGAGCATCAGAACTGCGCAAATTTTGAGTTTCTCAAGCGTTTCTTACCTCCAAACTGCCATATCTCGCGAACGGATTGATCAATCCGCAAAATTTCTGTTGCATCTGAAAGTAGAAACTCGCCCGATTACAACGGTATGCGTACTTTTCCCCTAGGCCGTTCTAGTTATTCGTTTCGAGCATCAGAACTGCGAAAATTTTGAGTTTCTCAAGCGTTTCTTATTTCCAAACTGCCATATCTCGCGAACGGATTGATCAATTCGCAAAATTTCTGCGGCATCTGAAAGTAGAAACTCGCCCGATTACAACGGTATGCGCACTTTTCCCCTAGGCCGTTCCAGTTATTCATTTCGAGCATCAGAACTGCGAAAATTTTGAGTTTCTCAAGCGTTTCTTACTTCCAAACTGCCATATCTCGCGAACGGATCGACCAATCCGCAAAATTTCTGTTGCATGTGCAAGTAGAATCTTGCCCGATTACAACGGTATGCGTACATTTCCCCTAGGCCGTTCTAGTTATTTCGTTTCGAGCATCAGAACTGCGCAAATTTTGAGTTTCTCAAGCGTTTCTTACCTCCCAACTGCCATATCTCGCGAACGGATTGACCAATCCGCAAAATTTCTGTTGCGTCTGAAAGTAGAAACTCGCCCGATTACAACGGTATGCGTACATTTCCCCTAGGCCGTTCTAGTTATTTCGTTTCGAGCATCAGAACTGCGCAAATTTTGAGTTTCTCAAGCGTTTCTTACCTCCCAACTGCCATATCTCGCGAACGGATTGACCAATCCGCAAAATTTCTGTTGCGTCTGAAAGTAGAAACTCGCCCGATTACAACGGTGTGCGTACTATTCCCCTAGGCCGTTCTAGTTACTCGTTTCGAGCATCAGAACTGCGCAAATTTTGAGTTTCTCAAGCGTTTCTTACATCCAAACTGCCATATCTCGCGAACGGATTGATCAATCCGCAAAATTTCTGTTGCGTCTGAAAATAGAAACTCGCCCGATTACAACGGTGTGCGTACTATTCCCCTAGGCCGTTCTAGTTACTCGTTTCGAGCATCAGAACTGCGAAAATTTTGAGTTTCTCAAGCGTTTCTTATATCCAAACTGCCATATCTCGCGAACGGATTGATCAATCCGCAAAATTTCTGTTGCATCTGAAAGTAGAAACTCGCCCGATTACAACGGTATGCGTACTTTTCCCCTAGGCCGTTCTAGTTATTTGTTTCGAGCATCAGAACTGCGAAAATTTTGAGTTTCTCAAGCGTTCCTTATTTCCAAACTGCCATATCTCGCGAACGGATTGATCAATTCGCAAAATTTCTGCGGCATCTGAAAGTAGAAACTCGCCCGATTACAACGGTATGCGCACTTTTCCCCTAGGCCGTTCCAGTTATTCATTTCGAGCATCAGAACTGCGAAAATTTTGAGTTTCTCAAGCGTTTCTTACTTCCAAACTGCCATATCTCGCGAACGGATCGACCAATCCGCAAAATTTCTGTTGCATTTGCAAGTAGAATCTCGCCCGATTACAACGGTATGCGTACTTTTCCCCTAGGCCGTTCTAGTTATTTCGTTTCGAGCATCAGAACTGCGCAAATTTTGAGTTTCTCAAGCGTTTCTTACCTCCAAACTGCCATATCTCGCGAACGGATTGATCAATCCGCAAAATTTCTGTTGCATCTGAAAGTAGAAACTCGCCCGATTTCAACGGTATGCGTACTTTTCCCCTATGCCGTTCTAGTTACTCGTTTCGAGCACCAGAACTGCGAAAATTTTGAGTTTCTCAAGCGTTTCTTATTTCCAAACTGCCATATCTCGCGAACGGATCGACCAATCCGCAAAATTTCTGTTGCATGTGCAAGTAGAATCTCGCCCGATTACAACGGTATGCGTACTTTTCCCCTAGGCCGTTCTAGTTATTTCGTTTCGAGCATCAGAACTGCGCAAATTTTGAGTTTCTCAAGCGTTTCTTACCTCCCAACTGCCATATCTCGCGAACGGATTGACCAATCCGCAAAATTTCTGTTGCGTCTGAAAGTTGAAACTCGCCCGATTACAACGGTGTGCGTACTATTCCCCTAGGCCGTTCTAGTTACTCGTTTCGAGCATCAGAACTGCGAAAATTTTGAGTTTCTCAAGCGTTTCTTATATCCAAACTGCCATATCTCGCGAACGGATTGATCAATCCGCAAAATTTCTGTTGCATCTGAAAGTAGAAACTCGCCCGATTACAACTGTATGCGCACTTTTCCCCAGGCCGTTCTAGTTATTCGTGTCGAGCATCAGAACTGCGAAAATTTTGAGTTTCTCAAGCGTTTCTTACATCCAAACTTCCATATCTCGCGAACGGATTGACCAATCCGCAAAATTTCTGTTGCATCTGAAAGTAGAAACTCGCCCGATTACAACGGTATGCGTACTTTTCCCCTAGGCCGTTCTAGTTATTCGTTTCGAGCATCAGAACTGCGAAAATTTTGAGTTTCTCAAGCGTTTCTTATTTCCAAACTGCCATATCTCGCGAACGGATTGATCAATTCGCAAAATTTCTGCGGCATCTGAAAGTAGAAACTCGCCCGATTACAACGGTATGCGCACTTTTCCCCTAGGCCGTTCCAGTTATTCATTTCGAGCATCAGAACTGCGAAAATTTTGAGTTTCTCAAGCGTTTCTTACTTCCAAACTGCCATATCTCGCGAACGGATCGACCAATCCGCAAAATTTCTGTTGCATGTGCAAGTAGAATCTCGCCCGATTACAACGGTATGCGTACTTTTCCCCTAGGCCGTTCTAGTTATTTCGTTTCTAGCATCAGAACTGCGCAAATTTTGAGTTTCTCAAGCGTTTCTTACCTCCCATCTGCCATATCTCGCGAACGGATTGACCAATCCGTAAAATTTCTGTTGCGTCTGAAAGTAGAAACTCGCCCGATTACAACGGTGTGCGTACTATTCCCCTAGGCCGTTCTAGTTACTCGTTTCGAGCATCAGAACTGCGCAAATTTTGAGTTTCTCAAGCGTTTCTTATATCCAAACTGCCATATCTCGCGAACGGATTGATCAATCCGCAAAATTTCTGTTGCGTCTGAAAGTAGAAACTCGCCCGATTACAACGGTTTGCGTACTATTCCCCTAGGCCGTTCTAGTTACTCGTTTCGAGCATCAGAACTGCGAAAATTTTGAGTTTCTCAAGCGTTTCTTACTTCCAAACTGCCATATCTCGCGAACGGATCGACCAATCCGCAAAATTTCTGTTGCATGTGCAAGTAGAATCTCGCCCGATTACAACGGTATGCGTACTTTTCCCCTAGGCCGTCCTAGTTATTTCGTTTCGAGCATCAGAACTGCGCAAATTTTGAGTTTCTCAAGCGTTTCTTACCTCCAAACTGCCATATCTCGCGAACGGATTGATCAATCCGCAAAATTTCTGTTGCATCTGAAAGTAGAAACTCGCCCGATTACAACGGTATGCGTACTTTTCCCCTAGGCCGTTCTAGTTATTCGTTTCGAGCATCAGAACTGCGAAAATTTTGAGTTTCTCAAGCGTTTCTTATTTCCAAACTGCCATATCTCGCGAACGGATTGATCAATTCGCAAAATTTCTGCGGCATCTGAAAGTAGAAACTCGCCCGATTACAACGGTATGCGCACTTTTCCCCTAGGCCGTTCCAGTTATTCATTTCGAGCATCAGAACTGCGAAAATTTTGAGTTTCTCAAGCGTTTCTTACCTCCAAACTGCCATATCTCGCGAACGGATCGACCAATCCGCAAAATTTCTGTTGCATGTGCAAGTAGAATCTTGCCCGATTACAACGGTATGCGTACTTTTCCCCTAGGCCGTTCTAGTTATTTCGTTTCGAGCATCAGAACTGCGCAAATTTTGAGTTTCTCAAGCGTTTCTTACCTCCCAACTGCCATATCTCGCGAACGGATTGACCAATCCGCAAAATTTCTGTTGCGTCTGAAAGTAGAAACTCGCCCGATTACAACGGTGTGCGTACTATTCCCCTAGGCCGTTCTAGTTACTCGTTTCGAGCATCAGAACTGCGCAAATTTTGAGTTTCTCAAGCGTTTCTTACATCCAAACTGCCATATCTCGCGAACGGATTGATCAATCCGCAAAATTTCTGTTGCGTCTGAAAGTAGAAACCCGCCCGATTACAACGGTGTGCGTACTATTCCCCTAGGCCGTTCTAGTTACTCGTTTCGAGCATCAGAACTGCGAAAATTTTGAGTTTCTCAAGCGTTTCTTATATCCAAACTGCCATATCTCGCGAACGGATTGATCAATCCGCAAAATTTCTGTTGCATCTGAAAGTAGAAACTCGCCCGATTACAACTGTATGCGCACTTTTCCCCAGGCCGTTCTAGTTATTCGTGTCGAGCATCAGAACTGCGAAAATTTTGAGTTTCTCAAGCGTTTCTTACATCCAAACTTCCATATCTCGCGAACGGATTGACCAATCCGCAAAATTTCTGTTGCATCTGAAAGTAGAAACTCGCCCGATTACAACGGTATGCGTACTTTTCCCCTAGGCCGTTCTAGTTATTCGTTTCGAGCATCAGAACTGCGAAAATTTTGAGTTTCTCAAGCGTTTCTTATTTCCAAACTGCCATATCTCGCGAACGGATTGATCAATTCGCAAAATTTCTGCGGCATCTGAAAGTAGAAACTCGCCCGATTACAACGGTATGCGCACTTTTCCCCTAGGCCGTTCCAGTTATTCATTTCGAGCATCAGAACTGCGAAAATTTTGAGTTTCTCAAGCGTTTCTTACTTCCAAACTGCCATATCTCGCGAACGGATCGACCAATCCGCAAAATTTCTGTTGCATGTGCAAGTAGAATCTCGCCCGATTACAACGGTATGCGTACTTTTCCCCTAGGCCGTTCTAGTTATTTCGTTTCTAGCATCAGAACTGC
Source organism: Ptiloglossa arizonensis (assembly GCF_051014685.1). Taxonomy (NCBI): domain Eukaryota; kingdom Metazoa; phylum Arthropoda; class Insecta; order Hymenoptera; family Colletidae; genus Ptiloglossa; species Ptiloglossa arizonensis. The sequence continues at coordinate 369,225 of NW_027478774.1, read as the reverse complement.
GCAAATTTTGAGTTTCTCAAGCGTTTCTTACCTCCCATCTGCCATATCTCGCGAACGGATTGACCAATCCGTAAAATTTCTGTTGCGTCTGAAAGTAGAAACTCGCCCGATTACAACGGTGTGCGTACTATTCCCCTAGGCCGTTCTAGTTACTCGTTTCGAGCATCAGAACTGCGCAAATTTTGAGTTTCTCAAGCGTTTCTTATATCCAAACTGCCATATCTCGCGAACGGATTGATCAATCCGCAAAATTTCTGTTGCGTCTGAAAGTAGAAACTCGCCCGATTACAACGGTTTGCGTACTATTCCCCTAGGCCGTTCTAGTTACTCGTTTCGAGCATCAGAACTGCGAAAATTTTGAGTTTCTCAAGCGTTTCTTACTTCCAAACTGCCATATCTCGCGAACGGATCGACCAATCCGCAAAATTTCTGTTGCATGTGCAAGTAGAATCTCGCCCGATTACAACGGTATGCGTACTTTTCCCCTAGGCCGTCCTAGTTATTTCGTTTCGAGCATCAGAACTGCGCAAATTTTGAGTTTCTCAAGCGTTTCTTACCTCCAAACTGCCATATCTCGCGAACGGATTGATCAATCCGCAAAATTTCTGTTGCATCTGAAAGTAGAAACTCGCCCGATTACAACGGTATGCGTACTTTTCCCCTAGGCCGTTCTAGTTATTCGTTTCGAGCATCAGAACTGCGAAAATTTTGAGTTTCTCAAGCGTTTCTTATTTCCAAACTGCCATATCTCGCGAACGGATTGATCAATTCGCAAAATTTCTGCGGCATCTGAAAGTAGAAACTCGCCCGATTACAACGGTATGCGCACTTTTCCCCTAGGCCGTTCCAGTTATTCATTTCGAGCATCAGAACTGCGAAAATTTTGAGTTTCTCAAGCGTTTCTTACCTCCAAACTGCCATATCTCGCGAACGGATCGACCAATCCGCAAAATTTCTGTTGCATGTGCAAGTAGAATCTTGCCCGATTACAACGGTATGCGTACTTTTCCCCTAGGCCGTTCTAGTTATTTCGTTTCGAGCATCAGAACTGCGCAAATTTTGAGTTTCTCAAGCGTTTCTTACCTCCCAACTGCCATATCTCGCGAACGGATTGACCAATCCGCAAAATTTCTGTTGCGTCTGAAAGTAGAAACTCGCCCGATTACAACGGTGTGCGTACTATTCCCCTAGGCCGTTCTAGTTACTCGTTTCGAGCATCAGAACTGCGCAAATTTTGAGTTTCTCAAGCGTTTCTTACATCCAAACTGCCATATCTCGCGAACGGATTGATCAATCCGCAAAATTTCTGTTGCGTCTGAAAGTAGAAACCCGCCCGATTACAACGGTGTGCGTACTATTCCCCTAGGCCGTTCTAGTTACTCGTTTCGAGCATCAGAACTGCGAAAATTTTGAGTTTCTCAAGCGTTTCTTATATCCAAACTGCCATATCTCGCGAACGGATTGATCAATCCGCAAAATTTCTGTTGCATCTGAAAGTAGAAACTCGCCCGATTACAACGGTATGCGTACTTTTCCCCTAGGCCGTTCTAGTTATCCGTTTCGAGCATCAGAACTGCGAAAATTTTGAGTTTCTCAAGCGTTTCTTATTTCCAAACTGCCATATCTCGCGAACGGATTGATCAATTCGCAAAATTTCTGCGGCATCTGAAAGTAGAAACTCGCCCGATTACAACGGTATGCGCACTTTTCCCCTAGGCCGTTCCAGTTATTCATTTCGAGCATCAGAACTGCGAAAATTTTGAGTTTCTCAAGCGTTTCTTACTTCCAAACTGCCATATCTCGCGAACGGATCGACCAATCCGCAAAATTTCTGTTGCATGTGCAAGTAGAATCTCGCCCCATTACAACGGTATGCGTACTTTTCCCCTAGGCCGTTCTAGTTATTTCGTTTCGAGCATCAGAACTGCGCAAATTTTGAGTTTCTCAAGCGTTTCTTACTTCCCAACTGCCATATCTCGCGAACGGATTGACCAATCCGCAAAATTTCTGTTGCGTCTGAAAGTAGAAACTCGCCCGATTACAACGGTGTGCGTACTATTCCCCTAGGCCGTTCTAGTTACTCGTTTCGAGCATCAGAACTGCGAAAATTTTGAGTTTCTCAAGCGTTTCTTATATCCAAACTGCCATATCTCGCGAACGGATTGATCAATCCGCAAAATTTCTGTTGCATCTGAAAGTAGAAACTCGCCCGATTACAACGGTATGCGCACTTTTCCCCAGGCCGTTCTAGTTATTCGTGTCGAGCATCAGAACTGCGAAAATTTTGAGTTTCTCAAGCGTTTCTTACATCCAAACTTCCATATCTCGCGAACGGATTGACCAATCCGCAAAATTTCTGTTGCATCTGAAAGTAGAAACTCGCCCGATTACAACGGTATGCGTACTTTTCCCCTAGGCCGTTCTAGTTATTCGTTTCGAGCATCAGAACTGCGAAAATTTTGAGTTTCTCAAGCGTTTCTTATTTCCAAACTGCCATATCTCGCGAACGGATTGATCAATTCGCAAAATTTCTGCGGCATCTGAAAGTAGAAACTCGCCCGATTACAACGGTATGCGCACTTTTCCCCTAGGCCGTTCCAGTTATTCATTTCGAGCATCAGAACTGCGAAAATTTTGAGTTTCTCAAGCGTTTCTTACTTCCAAACTGCCATATCTCGCGAACGGATCGACCAATCCGCAAAATTTCTGTTGCATGTGCAAGTAGAATCTCGCCCGATTACAACGGTATGCGTACTTTTCCCCTAGGCCGTTCTAGTTATTTCGTTTCGAGCATCAGAACTGCGCAAATTTTGAGTTTCTCAAGCGTTTCTTACCTCCCAACTGCCATATCTCGCGAACGGATTGACCAATCCGTAAAATTTCTGTTGCGTCTGAAAGTAGAAACTCGCCCGATTACAACGGTGTGCGTACTATTCCCCTAGGCCGTTCTAGTTACTCGTTTCGAGCATCAGAACTGCGCAAATTTTGAGTTTCTCAAGCGTTTCTTATATCCAAACTGCCATATCTCGCGAACGGATTGATCAATCCGCAAAATTTCTGTTGCGTCTGAAAGTAGAAACTCGCCCGATTACAACGGTGTGCGTACTATTCCCCTAGGCCGTTCTAGTTACTCGTTTCGAGCATCAGAACTGCGAAAATTTTGAGTTTCTCAAGCGTTTCTTACTTCCAAACTGCCATATCTCGCGAACGGATCGACCAATCCGCAAAATTTCTGTTGCATGTGCAAGTAGAATCTCGCCCGATTACAACGGTATGCGTACTTTTCCCCTAGGCCGTCCTAGTTATTTCGTTTCGAGCATCAGAACTGCGCAAATTTTGAGTTTCTCAAGCGTTTCTTACCTCCAAACTGCCATATCTCGCGAACGGATTGATCAATCCGTAAAATTTCTGTTGCATCTGAAAGTAGAAACTCGCCCGATTACAACGGTATGCGTACTTTTCCCCTATGCCGTTCTAGTTACTCGTTTCGAGCATCAGAACTGCGAAAATTTTGAGTTTCTCAAGCGTTTCTTATTTCCAAACTGCCATATCTCGCGAACGGATCGACCAATCCGCAAAATTTCTGTTGCATGTGCAAGTAGAATCTCGCCCGATTACAACGGTATGCGTACTTTTCCCCTAGGCCGTTCTAGTTATTTCGTTTCGAGCATCAGAACTGCGCAAATTTTGAGTTTCTCAAGCGTTTCTTACCTCCCAACTGCCATATCTCGCGAACGGATTGACCAATCCGCAAAATTTCTGTTGCGTCTGAAAGTAGAAACTCGCCCGATTACAACGGTGTGCGTACTATTCCCCTAGGCCGTTCTAGTTACTCGTTTCGAGCATCAGAACTGCGAAAATTTTGAGTTTCTCAAGCGTTTCTTATATCCAAACTGCCATATCTCGCGAACGGATTGATCAATCCGCAAAATTTCTGTTGCATCTGAAAGTAGAAACTCGCCCGATTACAACGGTATGCGCACTTTTCCCCAGGCCGTTCTAGTTATTCGTGTCGAGCATCAGAACTGCGAAAATTTTGAGTTTCTCAAGCGTTTCTTACATCCAAACTTCCATATCTCGCGAACGGATTGACCAATCCGCAAAATTTCTGTTGCATCTGAAAGTAGAAACTCGCCCGATTACAACGGTATGCGTACTTTTCCCCTAGGCCGTTCTAGTTATTCGTTTCGAGCATCAGAACTGCGAAAATTTTGAGTTTCTCAAGCGTTTCTTATTTCCAAACTGCCATATCTCGCGAACGGATTGATCAATTCGCAAAATTTCTGCGGCATCTGAAAGTAGAAACTCGCCCGATTACAGCGGTATGCGCACTTTTCCCCTAGGCCGTTCCAGTTATTCATTTCGAGCATCAGAACTGCGAAAATTTTGAGTTTCTCAAGCGTTTCTTACTTCCAAACTGCCATATCTCGCGAACGGATCGACCAATCCGCAAAATTTATGTTGCATGTGCAAGTAGAATCTCGCCCGATTACAACGGTATGCGTACTTTTCCCCTAGGCCGTTCTAGTTATTTCGTTTCGAGCATCAGAACTGCGCAAATTTTGAGTTTCTCAAGCGTTTCTTACCTCCAAACTGCCATATCTCGCGAACGGATTGATCAATCCGCAAAATTTCTGTTGCATCTGAAAGTAGAAACTCGCCCGATTACAACGGTATGCGTACTTTTCCCCTATGCCGTTCTAGTTACTCGTTTCGAGCATCAGAACTGCGAAAATTTTGAGTTTCTCAAGCGTTTCTTATTTCCAAACTGCCATATCTCGCGAACGGATTGATCAATCCGCAAAATTTTTGTTGCATCTGAAAGTAGAAACTGGCCCGATTTCAACGGTATGCGTACTTTTCCCCTATGCCGTTCTAGTTACTCGTTTCGAGCATCAGAACTGCGAAAATTTTGAGTTTCTCAAGCGTTTCTTATTTCCAAACTGCCATATCTCGCGAACGGATCGACCAATCCGCAAAATTTCTGTTGCATGTGCAAGTAGAATCTCGCCCGATTACAACGGTATGCGTACTTTTCCCCTAGGCCGTTCTAGTTATTTCGTTTCGAGCATCAGAACTGCGCAAATTTTGAGTTTCTCAAGCGTTTCTTACCTCCCAACTGCCATATCTCGCGAACGGATTGACCAATCCGCAAAATTTCTGTTGCGTCTGAAAGTTGAAACTCGCCCGATTACAACGGTGTGCGTACTATTCCCCTAGGCCGTTCTAGTTACTCGTTTCGAGCATCAGAACTGCGAAAATTTTGAGTTCCTCAAGCGTTTCTTATATCCAAACTGCCATATCTCGCGAACGGATTGATCAATCCGCAAAATTTCTGTTGCGTCTGAAAGTAGAAACTCGCCCGATTACAACGGTTTGCGTACTATTCCCCTAGGCCGTTCTAGTTACTCGTTTCGAGCATCAGAACTGCGAAAATTTTGAGTTTCTCAAGCGTTTCTTACTTCCAAACTGCCATATCTCGCGAACGGATCGACCAATCCGCAAAATTTCTGTTGCATGTGCAAGTAGAATCTCGCCCGATTACAACGGTATGCGTACTTTTCCCCTAGGCCGTCCTAGTTATTTCGTTTCGAGCATCAGAACTGCGCAAATTTTGAGTTTCTCAAGCGTTTCTTACCTCCAAACTGCCATATCTCGCGAACGGATTGATCAATCCGCAAAATTTCTGTTGCATCTGAAAGTAGAAACTCGCCCGATTACAACGGTATGCGTACTTTTCCCCTAGGCCGTTCTAGTTACTCGTTTCGAGCATCAGAACTGCGCAAATTTTGAGTTTCTCAAGCGTTTCTTATTTCCAAACTGCCATATCTCGCGAACGGATTGATCAATTCGCAAAATTTCTGCGGCATCTGAAAGTAGAAACTCGCCCGATTACAACGGTATGCGCACTTTTCCCCTAGGCCGTTCCAGTTATTCATTTCGAGCATCAGAACTGCGAAAATTTTGAGTTTCTCAAGCGTTTCTTACCTCCAAACTGCCATATCTCGCGAACGGATCGACCAATCCGCAAAATTTCTGTTGCATGTGCAAGTAGAATCTTGCCCGATTACAACGGTATGCGTACTTTTCCCCTAGGCCGTTCTAGTTATTTCGTTTCGAGCATCAGAACTGCGCAAATTTTGAGTTTCTCAAGCGTTTCTTACCTCCCAACTGCCATATCTCGCGAACGGATTGACCAATCCGCAAAATTTCTGTTGCGTCTGAAAGTAGAAACTCGCCCGATTACAACGGTGTGCGTACTATTCCCCTAGGCCGTTCTAGTTACTCGTTTCGAGCATCAGAACTGCGCAAATTTTGAGTTTCTCAAGCGTTTCTTACATCCAAACTGCCATATCTCGCGAACGGATTGATCAATCCGCAAAATTTCTGTTGCGTCTGAAAGTAGAAACCCGCCCGATTACAACGGTGTGCGTACTATTCCCCTAGGCCGTTCTAGTTACTCGTTTCGAGCATCAGAACTGCGAAAATTTTGAGTTTCTCAAGCGTTTCTTATATCCAAACTGCCATATCTCGCGAACGGATTGATCAATCCGCAAAATTTCTGTTGCATCTGAAAGTAGAAACTCGCCCGATTACAACGGTATGCGTACTTTTCCCCTAGGCCGTTCTAGTTATTCGTTTCGAGCATCAGAACTGCGAAAATTTTGAGTTTCTCAAGCGTTTCTTATTTCCAAACTGCCATATCTCGCGAACGGATTGATCAATTCGCAAAATTTCTGCGGCATCTGAAAGTAGAAACTCGCCCGATTTCAACGGTATGCGCACTTTTCCCCTAGGCCGTTCCAGTTATTCATTTCGAGCATCAGAACTGCGAAAATTTTGAGTTTCTCAAGCGTTTCTTACTTCCAAACTGCCATATCTCGCGAACGGATCGACCAATCCGCAAAATTTCTGTTGCATGTGCAAGTAGAATCTCGCCCGATTACAACGGTATGCGTACTTTTCCCCTAGGCCGTTCTAGTTATTTCGTTTCGAGCATCAGAACTGCGCAAATTTTGAGTTTCTCAAGCGTTTCTTACTTCCCAACTGCCATATCTCGCGAACGGACTGACCAATCCGCAAAATTTCTGTTGCGTCTGAAAGTAGAAACTCGCCCGATTACAACGGTGTGCGTACTATTCCCCTAGGCCGTTCTAGTTACTCGTTTCGAGCATCAGAACTGCGAAAATTTTGAGTTTCTCAAGCGTTTCTTATATCCAAACTGCCATATCTCGCGAACGGATTGATCAATCCGCAAAATTTCTGTTGCATCTGAAAGTAGAAACTCGCCCGATTACAACGGTATGCGCACTTTTCCCCAGGCCGTTCTAGTTATTCGTGTCGAGCATCAGAACTGCGAAAATTTTGAGTTTCTCAAGCGTTTCTTACATCCAAACTTCCATATCTCGCGAACGGATTGACCAATCCGCAAAATTTCTGTTGCATCTGAAAGTAGAAACTCGCCCGATTACAACGGTATGCGTACTTTTCCCCTAGGCCGTTCTAGTTATTCGTTTCGAGCATCAGAACTGCGAAAATTTTGAGTTTCTCAAGCGTTTCTTATTTCCAAACTGCCATATCTCGCGAACGGATTGATCAATTCGCAAAATTTCTGCGGCATCTGAAAGTAGAAACTCGCCCGATTACAACGGTATGCGCACTTTTCCCCTAGGCCGTTCCAGTTATTCATTTCGAGCATCAGAACTGCGAAAATTTTGAGTTTCTCAAGCGTTTCTTACTTCCAAACTGCCATATCTCGCGAACGGATCGACCAATCCGCAAAATTTCTGTTGCATGTGCAAGTAGAATCTCGCCCGATTACAACGGTATGCGTACTTTTCCCCTAGGCCGTTCTAGTTATTTCGTTTCGAGCATCAGAACTGCGCAAATTTTGAGTTTCTCAAGCGTTTCTTACCTCCCAACTGCCATATCTCGCGAACGGATTGACCAATCCGTAAAATTTCTGTTGCGTCTGAAAGTAGAAACTCGCCCGATTACAACGGTGTGCGTACTATTCCCCTAGGCCGTTCTAGTTACTCGTTTCGAGCATCAGAACTGCGCAAATTTTGAGTTTCTCAAGCGTTTCTTATATCCAAACTGCCATATCTCGCGAACGGATTGACCAATCCGCAAAATTTCTGTTGCGTCTGAAAGTAGAAACTCGCCCGATTACAACGGTGTGCGTACTATTCCCCTAGGCCGTTCTAGTTACTCGTTTCGAGCATCAGAACTGCGAAAATTTTGAGTTTCTCAAGCGTTTCTTATATCCAAACTGCCATATCTCGCGAACGGATTGATCAATCCGCAAAATTTCTGTTGCATCTGAAAGTAGAAACTCGCCCGATTACAACGGTATGCGCACTTTTCCCTAGGCCGTTCTAGTTATTCGTGTCGAGCATCAGAACTGCGAAAATTTTGAGTTTCTCAAGCGTTTCTTACATCCAAACTTCCATATCTCGCGAACGGATTGACCAATCCGCAAAATTTCTGTTGCATCTGAAAGTAGAAACTCGCCCGATTACAACGGTATGCGTACTTTTCCCCTAGGCCGTTCTAGTTATTCGTTTCGAGCATCAGAACTGCGAAAATTTTGAGTTTCTCAAGCGTTTCTTATTTCCAAACTGCCATATCTCGCGAACGGATTGATCAATTCGCAAAATTTCTGCGGCATCTGAAAGTAGAAACTCGCCCGATTACAACGGTATGCGCACTTTTCCCCTAGGCCGTTCCAGTTATTCATTTCGAGCATCAGAACTGCGAAAATTTTGAGTTTCTCAAGCGTTTCTTACTTCCAAACTGCCATATCTCGCGAACGGATCGACCAATCCGCAAAATTTCTGTTGCATGTGCAAGTAGAATCTCGCCCGATTACAACGGTATGCGTACTTTTCCCCTAGGCCGTTCTAGTTACTCGTTTCGAGCATCAGAACTGCGAAAATTTTGAGTTTCTCAAGCGTTTCTTATTTCCAAACTGCCATATCTCGCGAACGGATCGACCAATCCGGAAAATTTCTGTTGCATGTGCAAGTAGAATCTCGCCCGATTACAACGGTATGCGTACTTTTCCCCTAGGCCGTTCTAGTTATTTCGTTTCGAGCATCAGAACTGCGCAAATTTTGAGTTTCTCAAGCGTTTCTTACCTCCCAACTGCCATATCTCGCGAACGGATTGACCAATCCGCAAAATTTCTGTTGCGTCTGAAAGTAGAAACTCGCCAGATTACAACGGTGTGCGTACTATTCCCCTAGGCCGTTCTAGTTACTCGTTTCGAGCATCAGAACTGCGAAAATTTTGAGTTTCTCAAGCGTTTCTTACTTCCAAACTGCCATATCTCGCGAACGGATCGACCAATCCGCAAAATTTCTGTTGCATGTGCAAGTAGAATCTCGCCCGATTACAACGGTATGCGTACTTTTCCCCTAGGCCGTCCTAGTTATTTCGTTTCGAGCATCAGAACTGCGCAAATTTTGAGTTTCTCAAGCGTTTCTTACCTCCAAACTGCCATATCTCGCGAACGGATTGATCAATCCGTAAAATTTCTGTTGCATCTGAAAGTAGAAACTCGCCCGATTACAACGGTATGCGTACTTTTCCCCTATGCCGTTCTAGTTACTCGTTTCGAGCATCAGAACTGCGAAAATTTTGAGTTTCTCAAGCGTTTCTTATTTCCAAACTGCCATATCTCGCGAACGGATCGACCAATCCGGAAAATTTCTGTTGCATGTGCAAGTAGAATCTCGCCCGATTACAACGGTATGCGTACTTTTCCCCTAGGCCGTTCTAGTTATTTCGTTTCGAGCATCAGAACTGCGCAAATTTTGAGTTTCTCAAGCGTTTCTTACCTCCCAACTGCCATATCTCGCGAACGGATTGACCAATCCGCAAAATTTCTGTTGCGTCTGAAAGTAGAAACTCGCCAGATTACAACGGTGTGCGTACTATTCCCCTAGGCCGTTCTAGTTACTCGTTTCGAGCATCAGAACTGCGAAAATTTTGAGTTTCTCAAGCGTTTCTTATATCCAAACTGCCATATCTCGCGAACGGATTGATCAATCCGCAAAATTTCTGTTGCATCTGAAAGTAGAAACTCGCCCGATTACAACGGTATGCGCACTTTTCCCCAGGCCGTTCTAGTTATTCGTGTCGAGCATCAGAACTGCGAAAATTTTGAGTTTCTCAAGCGTTTCTTACATCCAAACTTCCATATCTCGCGAACGGATTGACCAATCCGCAAAATTTCTGTTGCATCTGAAAGTAGAAACTCGCCCGATTACAACGGTATGCGTACTTTTCCCCTAGGCCGTTCTAGTTATTCGTTTCGAGCATCAGAACTGCGAAAATTTTGAGTTTCTCAAGCGTTTCTTATTTCCAAACTGCCATATCTCGCGAACGGATTGATCAATTCGTAAAATTTCTGCGGCATCTGAAAGTAGAAACTCGCCCGATTACAACGGTATGCGCACTTTTCCCCTAGGCCGTTCCAGTTATTCATTTCGAGCATCAGAACTGCGAAAATTTTGAGTTTCTCAAGCGTTTCTTACTTCCAAACTGCCATATCTCGCGAACGGATCGACCAATCCGCAAAATTTATGTTGCATGTGCAAGTAGAATCTCGCCCGATTACAACGGTATGCGTACTTTTCCCCTAGGCCGTTCTAGTTATTTCGTTTCGAGCATCAGAACTGCGCAAATTTTGAGTTTCTCAAGCGTTTCTTACCTCCAAACTGCCATATCTCGCGAACGGATTGATCAATCCGCAAAATTTCTGTTGCATCTGAAAGTAGAAACTCGCCCGATTACAACGGTATGCGTACTTTTCCCCTATGCCGTTCTAGTTACTCGTTTCGAGCATCAGAACTGCGAAAATTTTGAGTTTCTCAAGCGTTTCTTATTTCCAAACTGCCATATCTCGCGAACGGATTGATCAATCCGCAAAATTTTTGTTGCATCTGAAAGTAGAAACTGGCCCGATTTCAACGGTATGCGTACTTTTCCCCTATGCCGTTCTAGTTACTCGTTTCGAGCATCAGAACTGCGAAAATTTTGAGTTTCTCAAGCGTTTCTTATTTCCAAACTGCCATATCTCGCGAACGGATCGACCAATCCGCAAAATTTCTGTTGCATGTGCAAGTAGAATCTCGCCCGATTACAACGGTATGCGTACTTTTCCCCTAGGCCGTTCTAGTTATTTCGTTTCGAGCATCAGAACTGCGCAAATTTTGAGTTTCTCAAGCGTTTCTTACCTCCCAACTGCCATATCTCGCGAACGGATTGACCAATCCGCAAAATTTCTGTTGCGTCTGAAAGGTGAAACTCGCCCGATTACAACGGTGTGCGTACTATTCCCCTAGGCCGTTCTAGTTACTCGTTTCGAGCATTAGAACTGCGAAAATTTTGAGTTTCTCAAGCGTTTCTTATATCCAAACTGCCATATCTCGCGAACGGATTGATCAATCCGCAAAATTTCTGTTGCATCTGAAAGTAGAAACTCGCCCGATTACAACTGTATGCGCACTTTTCCCCAGGCCGTTCTAGTTATTCGTGTCGAGCATCAGAACTGCGAAAATTTTGAGTTTCTCAAGCGTTTCTTACATCCAAACTTCCATATCTCGCGAACGGATTGACCAATCCGCAAAATTTCTGTTGCATCTGAAAGTAGAAACTCGCCCGATTACAACGGTATGCGTACTTTTCCCCTAGGCCGTTCTAGTTATTCGTTTCGAGCATCAGAACTGCGAAAATTTTGAGTTTCTCAAGCGTTTCTTATTTCCAAACTGCCATATCTCGCGAACGGATTGATCAATTCGCAAAATTTCTGCGGCATCTGAAAGTAGAAACTCGCCCGATTACAACGGTATGCGCACTTTTCCCCTAGGCCGTTCCAGTTATTCATTTCGAGCATCAGAACTGCGAAAATTTTGAGTTTCTCAAGCGTTTCTTACTTCCAAACTGCCATATCTCGCGAACGGATCGACCAATCCGCAAAATTTCTGTTGCATGTGCAAGTAGAATCTCGCCCGATTACAACGGTATGCGTACTTTTCCCCTAGGCCGTCCTAGTTATTTCGTTTCGAGCATCAGAACTGCGCAAATTTTGAGTTTCTCAAGCGTTTCTTACCTCCAAACTGCCATATCTCGCGAACGGATTGATCAATCCGCAAAATTTCTGTTGCATCTGAAAGTAGAAACTCGCCCGATTACAACGGTATGCGTACTTTTCCCCTAGGCCGTTCTAGTTATTCGTTTCGAGCATCAGAACTGCGAAAATTTTGAGTGTCTCAAGCGTTTCTTATTTCCAAACTGCCATATCTCGCGAACGGATTGATCAATTCGCAAAATTTCTGCGGCATCTGAAAGTAGAAACTCGCCCGATTACAACGGTATGCGCACTTTTCCCCTAGGCCGTTCCAGTTATTCATTTCGAGCATCAGAACTGCGAAAATTTTGAGTTTCTCAAGCGTTTCTTACCTCCAAACTGCCATATCTCGCGAACGGATCGACCAATCCGCAAAATTTCTGTTGCATGTGCAAGTAGAATCTTGCCCGATTACAACGGTATGCGTACTTTTCCCCTAGGCCGTTCTAGTTATTTCGTTTCGAGCATCAGAACTGCGCAAATTTTGAGTTTCTCAAGCGTTTCTTACCTCCCAACTGCCATATCTCGCGAACGGATTGACCAATCCGCAAAATTTCTGTTGCGTCTGAAAGTAGAAACTCGCCCGATTACAACGGTGTGCGTACTATTCCCCTAGGCCGTTCTAGTTACTCGTTTCGAGCATCAGAACTGCGCAAATTTTGAGTTTCTCAAGCGTTTCTTACATCCAAACTGCCATATCTCGCGAACGGATTGATCAATCCGCAAAATTTCTGTTGCGTCTGAAAGTAGAAACCCGCCCGATTACAACGGTGTGCGTACTATTCCCCTAGGCCGTTCTAGTTACTCGTTTCGAGCATCAGAACTGCGAAAATTTTGAGTTTCTCAAGCGTTTCTTATATCCAAACTGCCATATCTCGCGAACGGATTGATCAATCCGCAAAATTTCTGTTGCATCTGAAAGTAGAAACTCGCCCGATTACAACGGTATGCGTACTTTTCCCCTAGGCCGTTCTAGTTATTCGTTTCGAGCATCAGAACTGCGAAAATTTTGAGTTTCTCAAGCGTTTCTTATTTCCAAACTACCATATCTCGCGAACGGATTGATCAATTCGCAAAATTTCTGCGGCATCTGAAAGTAGAAACTCGCCCGATTACAACGGTATGCGCACTTTTCCCCTAGGCCGTTCCAGTTATTCATTTCGAGCATCAGAACTGCGAAAATTTTGAGTTTCTCAAGCGTTTCTTACTTCCAAACTGCCATATCTCGCGAACGGATCGACCAATCCGCAAAATTTCTGTTGCATGTGCAAGTAGAATCTCGCCCGATTACAACGGTATGCGTACTTTTCCCCTAGGCCGTTCTAGTTATTTCGTTTCGAGCATCAGAACTGCGCAAATTTTGAGTTTCTCAAGCGTTTCTTACTTCCCAACTGCCATATCTCGCGAACGGATTGACCAATCCGCAAAATTTCTGTTGCGTCTGAAAGTAGAAACTCGCCCGATTACAACGGTGTGCGTACTATTCCCCTAGGCCGTTCTAGTTACTCGTTTCGAGCATCAGAACTGCGCAAATTTTGAGTTTCTCAAGCGTTTCTTATATCCAAACTGCCATATCTCGCGAACGGATTGATCAATCCGCAAAATTTCTGTTGCATCTGAAAGTAGAAACTCGCCCGATTACAACGGTATGCGCACTTTTCCCCAGGCCGTTCTAGTTATTCGTGTCGAGCATCAGAACTGCGAAAATTTTGAGTTTCTCAAGCGTTTCTTACATCCAAACTTCCATATCTCGCGAACGGATTGACCAATCCGCAAAATTTCTGTTGCATCTGAAAGTAGAAACTCGCCCGATTACAACGGTATGCGTACTTTTCCCCTAGGCCGTTCTAGTTATTCGTTTCGAGCATCAGAACTGCGAAAATTTTGAGTTTCTCAAGCGTTTCTTATTTCCAAACTGCCATATCTCGCGAACGGATTGATCAATTCGCAAAATTTCTGCGGCATCTGAAAGTAGAAACTCGCCCGATTACAACGGTATGCGCACTTTTCCCCTAGGCCGTTCCAGTTATTCATTTCGAGCATCAGAACTGCGAAAATTTTGAGTTTCTCAAGCGTTTCTTACTTCCAAACTGCCATATCTCGCGAACGGATCGACCAATCCGCAAAATTTCTGTTGCATGTGCAAGTAGAATCTCGCCCGATTACAACGGTATGCGTACTTTTCCCCTAGGCCGTTCTAGTTATTTCGTTTCGAGCATCAGAAATGCGCAAATTTTGAGTTTCTCAAGCGTTTCTTACCTCCCAACTGCCATATCTCGCGAACGGATTGACCAATCCGTAAAATTTCTGTTGCGTCTGAAAGTAGAAACTCGCCCGATTACAACGGTGTGCGTACTATTCCCCTAGGCCGTTCTAGTTACTCGTTTCGAGCATCAGAACTGCGCAAATTTTGAGTTTCTCAAGCGTTTCTTATATCCAAACTGCCATATCTCGCGAACGGATTGATCAATCCGCAAAATTTCTGTTGCGTCTGAAAGTAGAAACTCGCCCGATTACAACGGTGTGCGTACTATTCCCCTAGGCCGTTCTAGTTACTCGTTTCGAGCATCAGAACTGCGAAAATTTTGAGTTTCTCAAGCGTTTCTTACTTCCAAACTGCCATATCTCGCGAACGGATCGACCAATCCGCAAAATTTATGTTGCATGTGCAAGTAGAATCTCGCCCGATTACAACGGTGTGCGTACTTTTCCCCTAGGCCGTTCTAGTTATTTCGTTTCGAGCATCAGAACTGCGCAAATTTTGAGTTTCTCAAGCGTCTCTTACCTCCAAACTGCCATATCTCGCGAACGGATTGATCAATCCGCAAAATTTCTGCGGCATCTGAAAGTAGAAACTCGCCCGATTACAACGGTATGCGCACTTTTCCCCTAGGCCGTTCCAGTTATTCATTTCGAGCATCAGAACTGCGAAAATTTTGAGTTTCTCAAGCGTTTCTTACCTCCAAACTGCCATATCTCGCGAACGGATCGACCAATCCGCAAAATTTCTGTTGCATGTGCAAGTAGAATCTTGCCCGATTACAACGGTATGCGTACTTTTCCCCTAGGCCGTTCTAGTTATTTCGTTTCGAGCATCAGAACTGCGCAAATTTTGAGTTTCTCAAGCGTTTCTTACCTCCCAACTGCCATATCTCGCGAACGGATTGACCAATCCGCAAAATTTCTGTTGCGTCTGAAAGTAGAAACTCGCCCGATTACAACGGTGTGCGTACTATTCCCCTAGGCCGTTCTAGTTACTCGTTTCGAGCATCAGAACTGCGCAAATTTTGAGTTTCTCAAGCGTTTCTTACATCCAAACTGCCATATCTCGCGAACGGATTGATCAATCCGCAAAATTTCTGTTGCGTCTGAAAGTAGAAACCCGCCCGATTACAACGGTGTGCGTACTATTCCCCTAGGCCGTTCTAGTTACTCGTTTCGAGCATCAGAACTGCGAAAATTTTGAGTTTCTCAAGCGTTTCTTATATCCAAACTGCCATATCTCGCGAACGGATTGATCAATCCGCAAAATTTCTGTTGCATCTGAAAGTAGAAACTCGCCCGATTACAACGGTATGCGTACTTTTCCCCTAGGCCGTTCTAGTTATTCGTTTCGAGCATCAGAACTGCGAAAATTTTGAGTTTCTCAAGCGTTTCTTATTTCCAAACTACCATATCTCGCGAACGGATTGATCAATTCGCAAAATTTCTGCGGCATCTGAAAGTAGAAACTCGCCCGATTACAACGGTATGCGCACTTTTCCCCTAGGCCGTTCCAGTTATTCATTTCGAGCATCAGAACTGCGAAAATTTTGAGTTTCTCAAGCGTTTCTTACTTCCAAACTGCCATATCTCGCGAACGGATCGACCAATCCGCAAAATTTCTGTTGCATGTGCAAGTAGAATCTCGCCCGATTACAACGGTATGCGTACTTTTCCCCTAGGCCGTTCTAGTTATTTCGTTTCGAGCATCAGAACTGCGCAAATTTTGAGTTTCTCAAGCGTTTCTTACTTCCCAACTGCCATATCTCGCGAACGGATTGACCAATCCGCAAAATTTCTGTTGCGTCTGAAAGTAGAAACTCGCCCGATTACAACGGTGTGCGTACTATTCCCCTAGGCCGTTCTAGTTACTCGTTTCGAGCATCAGAACTGCGCAAATTTTGAGTTTCTCAAGCGTTTCTTATATCCAAACTGCCATATCTCGCGAACGGATTGATCAATCCGCAAAATTTCTGTTGCATCTGAAAGTAGAAACTCGCCCGATTACAACGGTATGCGCACTTTTCCCCAGGCCGTTCTAGTTATTCGTGTCGAGCATCAGAACTGCGAAAATTTTGAGTTTCTCAAGCGTTTCTTACATCCAAACTTCCATATCTCGCGAACGGATTGACCAATCCGCAAAATTTCTGTTGCATCTGAAAGTAGAAACTCGCCCGATTACAACGGTATGCGTACTTTTCCCCTAGGCCGTTCTAGTTATTCGTTTCGAGCATCAGAACTGCGAAAATTTTGAGTTTCTCAAGCGTTTCTTATTTCCAAACTGCCATATCTCGCGAACGGATTGATCAATTCGCAAAATTTCTGCGGCATCTGAAAGTAGAAACTCGCCCGATTACAACGGTATGCGCACTTTTCCCCTAGGCCGTTCCAGTTATTCATTTCGAGCATCAGAACTGCGAAAATTTTGAGTTTCTCAAGCGTTTCTTACTTCCAAACTGCCATATCTCGCGAACGGATCGACCAATCCGCAAAATTTCTGTTGCATGTGCAAGTAGAATCTCGCCCGATTACAACGGTATGCGTACTTTTCCCCTAGGCCGTTCTAGTTATTTCGTTTCGAGCATCAGAAATGCGCAAATTTTGAGTTTCTCAAGCGTTTCTTACCTCCCAACTGCCATATCTCGCGAACGGATTGACCAATCCGTAAAATTTCTGTTGCGTCTGAAAGTAGAAACTCGCCCGATTACAACGGTGTGCGTACTATTCCCCTAGGCCGTTCTAGTTACTCGTTTCGAGCATCAGAACTGCGCAAATTTTGAGTTTCTCAAGCGTTTCTTATATCCAAACTGCCATATCTCGCGAACGGATTGATCAATCCGCAAAATTTCTGTTGCGTCTGAAAGTAGAAACTCGCCCGATTACAACGGTGTGCGTACTATTCCCCTAGGCCGTTCTAGTTACTCGTTTCGAGCATCAGAACTGCGAAAATTTTGAGTTTCTCAAGCGTTTCTTACTTCCAAACTGCCATATCTCGCGAACGGATCGACCAATCCGCAAAATTTATGTTGCATGTGCAAGTAGAATCTCGCCCGATTACAACGGTGTGCGTACTTTTCCCCTAGGCCGTTCTAGTTATTTCGTTTCGAGCATCAGAACTGCGCAAATTTTGAGTTTCTCAAGCGTCTCTTACCTCCAAACTGCCATATCTCGCGAACGGATTGATCAATCCGCAAAATTTCTGTTGCATCTGAAAGTAGAAACTCGCCCGATTACAACGGTATGCGTACTTTTCCCCTATGCCGTTCTAGTTACTCGTTTCGAGCATCAGAACTGCGAAAATTTTGAGTTTCTCAAGCGTTTCTTATTTCCAAACTGCCATATCTCGCGAACGGATTGATCAATCCGCAAAATTTTTGTTGCATCTGAAAGTAGAAACTGGCCCGATTACAACGGTATGCGTACTTTTCCCCTAGGCCGTTCTAGTTATTCGTTTCGAGCATCAGAACTGCGAAAATTTTGAGTTTCTCAAGCGTTTCTTATTTCCAAACTGCCATATCTCGCGAACGGATTGATCAATTCGCAAAATTTCTGCGGCATCTGAAAGTAGAAACTCGCCCGATTACAACGGTATGCGCACTTTTCCCCTAGGCCGTTCCAGTTATTCATTTCGAGCATCAGAACTGCGAAAATTTTGAGTTTCTCAAGCGTTTCTTACTTCCAAACTGCCATATCTCGCGAACGGATCGACCAATCAGCAAAATTTCTGTTGCATGTGCAAGTAGAATCTCGCCCGATTACAACGGTATGCGTACTTTTCCCCTAGGCCGTTCTAGTTATTTCGTTTCGAGCATCAGATCTGCGGAAATTTTGAGTTTCTCAAGCGTTTCTTACCTCCCAACTGCCATATCTCGCGAACGGATTGACCAATCCGCAAAATTTCTGTTGCGTCTGAAAGTAGAAACTCGCCCGATTACAACGGTATGCGTACTTTTCCCCTATGCCGTTCTAGTTACTCGTTTCGAGCATCAGAACTGCGAAAATTTTGAGTTTCTCAAGCGTTTCTTATATCCAAACTGCCATATCTCGCGAACGGATTGATCAATCCGCAAAATTTCTGTGGCATCTGAAAGTAGAAACTCGCCCGATTACAACGGTATGCGCACTTTTCCCCTAGGCGGTTCTAGTTATTCCTTTCGAGCATCAGAACTGCGAAAATTTTGAGTTTCTCAAGCGTTTCTTATTTCCAAACTGCCATATCTCGCGAACGGATTGACCAATCCGCAAAACTTCTGTTGCTTCTGAAAGTAGAAACTCGCCCGATTACGACGGTATGCGTACTTTTCCCCTAGGCCGTTCCAGTTATTCATTTCGAGCATCAGAACTGCGAAAATTTTGAGTTTCTCAAGCGTTTCTTTCCTCCAAACTGCCATATCGCGCGAAAGGATTGACCAATCCGCAAAATTTCTGTTGCGTCTGAAAGTAGAAACTCGCCCGATTACAACGGTGGGTGTAGTTTTCCCCTAGGCCGTTCTAGTTATTCGTTTCGAGCATCAGAACTGCGAAAATTTTGAGTTTCTCAAGCGTTTCTTACCACCAAACTGCCATATCTCGCGAACGGATTGACCAATCCGCAAAATTTCTGTTGCGTCTGAAAGTAGAAACTCGCCCGATTACAACGGTGTGCGTACTATTCCCCTAGGCCGTTCTAGTTACTCGTTTCGAGCATCAGAACTGCGAAAATTTTGAGTTTTTCAAGCGTTTCTTACCTCCAAACTGCCATATCTCGCGAACGGATTGACCAATCCGCAAAATTTCTGTTGCGTCTGAAAGTAGAAACTCCCCGATTACAACGGTGTGCGTACTATTCCCCTAGGCCGTTCTAGTTACTCGTTTCGAGCATCAGAACTGCGAAAATTTTGAGTTTCTCAAGCGTTTCTTACCTCCAAACTGCCATATCTCGCGATCGGATTGACCAATCCGCAAAATTTCTGTTGCATTTGAAAGTAGAAACTCGCCTGATTACAACGGTATGCGTACATTTCCCCTAGGCCGTTCTAGTTACTCGTTTCGAGCATCAGAACTGCGAAAATTTTGAGTTTCTCAAGCGTTTCTTACCTCCAAACTGCCATATCTCGCGATCGGATTGACCAATCCGCAAAATTTCTGTTGCATTTGAAAGTAGAAACTCGCCCGATTACAAGGGTATGCGTACTTTTCCCCTAGGCCGTTCTAGTTATTCGTTTCGAGCATCAGAACTGCGAAAATTTTGAGTTTCTCAAGCGTTTCTTATTTCCAAACTGCCATATCTCGCGAACGGATTGATCAATTCGCAAAATTTCTGAGGCATCTGAAAGTAGAAACTCGCCCGATTACAACGGTATGCGCACTTTTCCCCTAGGCCGTTCCAGTTATTCATTTCGAGCATCAGAACTGCGAAAATTTTGAGTTTCTCAAGCGTTTCTTACTTCCAAACTGCCATATCTCGCGAACGGATCGACCAATCCGCAAAATTTCTGTTGCATGTGCAAGTAGAATCTCGCCCGATTACAACGGTATGCGTACTTTTCCCCTAGGCCGTTCTAGTTATTTCGTTTCGAGCATCAGAACTGCGCAAATTTTGAGTTTCTCAAGCGTTTCTTACCTCCAAACTGCCATATCTCGCGAACGGATTGATCAATCCGCAAAATTTCTGTTGCATCTGAAAGTAGAAACTCGCCCGATTACAACGGTATGCGTACTTTTCCCCTATGCCGTTCTAGTTACTCGTTTCGAGCATCAGAACTGCAAAAATTTTGAGTTTCTCAAGCGTTTCTTATTTCCAAACTGCCATATCTCGCGAACGGATTGATCAGTCCGCAAAATTTTTGTTGCATCTGAAAGTAGAAACTGGCCCGATTACAACGGTATGCGTACTTTTCCCCTAGGCCGTTCTAGTTATTCGTTTCGAGCATCAGAACTGCGAAAATTTTGAGTTTCTCAAGCGTTTCTTATTTCCAAACTGCCATATCTCGCGAACGGATTGATCAATTCGCAAAATTTCTGCGGCATCTGAAAGTAGAAACTCGCCCGATTACAACGGTATGCGCACTTTTCCCTAGGCCGTTCCAGTTATTCATTTCGAGCATCAGAACTGCGAAAATTTTGAGTTTCTCAAGCGTTTCTTACTTCCAAACTGCCATATCTCGCGAACGGATCGACCAATCCGCAAAATTTCTGTTGCATGTGCAAGTAGAATCTCGCCCGATTACAACGGTATGCGTACTTTTCCCCTAGGCCGTTCTAGTTATTTCGTTTCGAGCATCAGATCTGCGCAAATTTTGAGTTTCTCAAGCGTTTCTTACCTCCCAACTGCCATATCTCGCGAACGGATTGACCAATCCGCAAAATTTCTGTTGCGTCTGAAAGTAGAAACTCGCCCGATTACAACGGTATGCGTACTTTTCCCCTATGCCGTTCTAGTTACTCGTTTCGAGCATCAGAACTGCGAAAATTTTGAGTTTCTCAAGCGTTTCTTATATCCAAACTGCCATATCTCGCGAACGGATTGATCAATCCGCAAAATTTCTGTGGCATCTGAAAGTAGAAACTCGCCCGATTACAACGGTATGCGCACTTTTCCCCTAGGCGGTTCTAGTTATTCCTTTCGAGCATCAGAACTGCGAAAATTTTGAGTTTCTCAAAGCGTTTCTTATTTCCAAACTGCCATATCTCGCGAACGGATTGACCAATCCGCAAAACTTCTGTTGCTTCTGAAAGTAGAAACTCGCCCGATTACGACGGTATGCGTACTTTTCCCCTAGGCCGTTCCAGTTATTCATTTCGAGCATCAGAACTGCGAAAATTTTGAGTTTCTCAAGCGTTTCTTTCCTCCAAACTGCCATATCGCGCGAAAGGATTGACCAATCCGCAAAATTTCTGTTGCATGTGCAAGTAGAATCTCGCCCGATTACAACGGTATGCGTACTTTTCCCCTAGGCCGTTCTAGTTATTTCGTTTCGAGCATCAGAACTGCGCAAATTTTGAGTTTCTCAAGCGTTTCTTACCTCCCAACTGCCACATCTCGCGAACGGATTGACCAATCCGCAAAATTTCTGTTGCGTCTGAAAGTAGAAACTCGCCCGATTACAACGGTGTGCGTACTATTCCCCTAGGCCGTTCTAGTTACTCGTTTCGAGCATCAGAACTGCGAAAATTTTGAGTTTCTCAAGCGTTTCTTATATCCAAACTGCCATATCTCGCGAACGGATTGATCAATCCGCAAAATTTCTGTTGCATCTGAAAGTAGAAACTCGCCCGATTACAACGGTATGCGCACTTTTCCCCAGGCCGTTCTAGTTATTCGTGTCGAGCATCAGAACTGCGAAAATTTTGAGTTTCTCAAGCGTTTCTTACATCCAAACTTCCATATCTCGCGAACGGATTGACCAATCCGCAAAATTTCTGTTGCATCTGAAAGTAGAAACTCGCCCGATTACAACGGTATGCGTACTTTTCCCCTAGGCCGATCTAGTTATTCGTTTCGAGCATCAGAACTGCGAAAATTTTGAGTTTCTCAAGCGTTTCTTATTTCCAGACTGCCATATCTCGCGAACGGATTGACCGATCCGCAAAACTTCTGTTGCTTCTGAAAGTAGAAACTCGCCCGATTACGACGGTATGCGTACTTTTCCCCTAGGCCGTTCCATTTATTCATTTCGAGCATCAGAACTGCGAAAATTTTGAGTTTCTCAAGGGTTTCTTACCTCCAAACTGCCATATCGCGCGAACGGATTGACCCATCCGCAAAATTTCTGTTGCATCTGAAAGTAGAAACTCGCCCGATTACAACGGAGGGTGTAGTTTTCCCCTAGGCCGTTCTAGTTATTCGTTTCGAGCATCAGAACTGCGAAAATTTTGAGTTTCTCAAGCGTTTCTTATATCCAAACTGCCATATCTCGCGAACGGATTGATCAATCCGCAAAATTTCTGTAGCATCTGAAAGTAGAAACTCGCCCGATTACAACGGTATGTGTAGTTTTCCCCTAGGCCGTTCCAGTTATTCGTTTCGAGCATCAGAACTGCGAAAATTTTGAGTTTCTCAAGCGTTTCTTATTTCCAAACTGCCATATCTCGCGAACGGATTGATCAATCCGCAAAATTTCTGCGGCATCTGAAAGTAGAAACTCGCCCGAATACAACGGTATCCGCACTTTTCCCCTAGGCGGTTCTTGTTGTTCGTTTCGAGCATCAGAACTGCGAAAGTTTTGAGTTTCCCAAGCGTTTCTTACTTCCAAACTGCCATATCTCGCGAACGGATCGACCAATCCGCAAAATTTCTGTGGCATCTGAAAGTAGAAACTCGCCCGATTACAACGGTATGCGCACTTTTCCCATAGGCGGTTCTAGTTATTCGTTTCGAGCATCAGAACTGCGAAAATTTTGAGTTTCTCAAGCGTTTCTTATTTCCAAACTGCCATATCTCGCGAACGGATTGACCAATCCGCAAAACTTCTGTTGCTTCTGAAAGTAGAAACTCGCCCGATTACGACGGTATGCGTACTTTTCCCCTAGGCCGTTCCATTTATTCATTTCGAGCATCAGAACTGCGAAAATTTTCAGTTTCTCAAGCGTTTCTTACCTCCAAGCTGCCATATCGCGCGAACGGATTGACCAATCCGCAAAATTTCTGTTGCATCTGAAAGTAGAAACTCGCCCGATTACAACGGTGGGTGTAGTTTTCCCCTAGGCCGTTCTAGTTATTTCGTTCCGAGCATCAGAACTGCGCAAATTTTGAGTTTCTCAAGCGTTTCTTATATCCAAACTGCCATATCTCGCGAACGGATTGATCAATCCGCAAAATTTCTGTTGCATCTGAAAGTAGAAACTCGCCCTATTACAACGGTATGCGCACTTTTCCCCTAGGCCGTTCTAGTTATTCGTTTCGAGCATCAGAACTGCGAAAATTTTGAGTTTCTCAAGCGTTTCTTACCTCCAAACTGCCATATCTCGCGAACGGATTGACCAATCCGCAAAATTTCTGTTGCATCTGAAAGTAGAAACTCGCCCGATTAAAACGGTGTGCGTACTATTCCCCTAGGCCGTTCTAGTTATTTCGTTCCGAGCATCAGAACTGCGCAAATTTTGAGTTTCTCAAGCGTTTCTTATATCCAAACTGCCATATCTCGCGAACGGATTGATCAATCCGCAAAATTTCTGTTGCATCTGAAAGTAGAAACTCGCCCTATTACAACGGTATGCGCACTTTTCCCCTAGGCCGTTCTAGTTATTCGTTTCGAGCATCAGAACTGCGAAAATTTTGAGTTTCTCAAGCGTTTCTTACCTCCAAACTGCCATATCTCGCGAACGGATTGACCAATCCGCAAAATTTCTGTTGCGTCTGAAAGTAGAAACTCGCCCGATTACAACGGTGTGCGTACTATTCCCCTAGGCCGTTCTAGTTACTCGTTTCGAGCATCAGAACTGCGAAAATTTTGAGTTTTTCAAGCGTTTCTTACCTCCAAACTGCCATATCTCGCGAACGGATTGACCAATCCGCAAAATTTCTGTTGCGTCTGAAAGTAGAAACTCACCCGATTACAACGGTGTGCGTACTATTCCCCTAGGCCGTTCTAGTTACTCGTTTCGAGCATCAGAACTGCGAAAATTTTGAGTTTCTCAAGCGTTTCTTACCTCCAAACTGCCATATCACGCGATCGGATTGACCAATCCGCAAAATTTCTGTTGCATTTGAAAGTAGAAACTCGCCTGATTACAACGGTATGCGTACATTTCCCCTAGGCCGTTCTAGTTACTCGTTTCGAGCATCAGAACTGCGAAAATTTTGAGTTTCTCAAGCGTTTCTTATCTCCAAACTGCCATATCTCGCGAACGGATAGACCAATCTGCAAAATATCTGTAGCATCTGAAAGTAGAAACTCGCCCGATTACAACGGTATGTGTAGTTTTCCCCTAGGCCGTTCCAGTTATTCGTTTCGAGCATCAGAACTGCGAAAGTTTTGAGTTTCTCAAGCGTTTCTTACATCCAAACTGCCATATCTCGCGAACGGATTGACTGATCCGCAAAATTTCTGTTGCATCTGAAAGTAGAAACTCGCCCGATTACAACGGTATGCGCACTTTTCCCCTAGGCCGTTCTAGTTATTCGTGTCGAGCATCAGAACTGCGCAAATTTTGAGTTTCTCAAGCGTTTCTTACCTCCAAACTGCCATATCTCGCGAACGGATTGACCAATCCGCAAAATTTCTGTTGCATCTGAAAGTAGAAACTCACCCGATTACAACGGTATGCGTACTCATCCCCTATGCCGTTCTAGTTACTCGTTTCGAGCATCAGAACTGCGAAAATTTTGAGTTTCTCAAGCGTTTCTTACATCCAAACGGCCATATCTCGCGAACGGATTGACCAATCCGCAAAATTTCTGTTGCATCTGAAAGTAGAAACTCACCCGATTACAACGGTATGCGTACTCTTCCCCTATGCCGTTCTAGTTACTCGTTTCGAGCATCAGAACTGCGAAAATTTTGAGTTTCTCAAGCGTTTCTTACCTCCAAACTGCCATATCTCGCGAACGGATTGATCAATCCGCAAAATTTCTGTTGCATCTGAAAGTAGAAACTCGCCCTATTACAACGGTATGCGCACTTTTCCCCTAGGCCGTTCTAGTTATTCGTTTCGAGCATCAGAACTGCGAAAATTTTGAGTTTCTCAAGCGTTTCTTACCTCCAAACTGCCATATCTCGCGAACGGATTGACCAATCCGCAAAATTTCTGTTGCATCTGAAAGTAGAAACTCGCCCGATTAAAACGGTGTGCGTACTATTCCCCTAGGCCGTTCTAGTTATTTCGTTCCGAGCATCAGAACTGCGCAAATTTTGAGTTTCTCAAGCGTTTCTTATATCCAAACTGCCATATCTCGCGAACGGATTGATCAATCCGCAAAATTTCTGTTGCATCTGAAAGTAGAAACTCGCCCTATTACAACGGTATGCGCACTTTTCCCCTAGGCCGTTCTAGTTATTCGTTTCGAGCATCAGAACTGCGAAAATTTTGAGTTTCTCAAGCGTTTCTTACCTCCAAACTGCCATATCTCGCGAACGGATTGACCAATCCGCAAAATTTCTGTTGCGTCTGAAAGTAGAAACTCGCCCGATTACAACGGTGTGCGTACTATTCCCCTAGGCCGTTCTAGTTACTCGTTTCGAGCATCAGAACTGCGAAAATTTTGAGTTTTTCAAGCGTTTCTTACCTCCAAACTGCCATATCTCGCGAACGGATTGACCAATCCGCAAAATTTCTGTTGCGTCTGAAAGTAGAAACTCACCCGATTACAACGGTGTGCGTACTATTCCCCTAGGCCGTTCTAGTTACTCGTTTCGAGCATCAGAACTGCGAAAATTTTGAGTTTCTCAAGCGTTTCTTACCTCCAAACTGCCATATCTCGCGATCGGATTGACCAATCCGCAAAATTTCTGTTGCATTTGAAAGTAGAAACTCGCCTGATTACAACGGTATGCGTACATTTCCCCTAGGCCGTTCTAGTTACTCGTTTCGAGCATCAGAACTGCGAAAATTTTGAGTTTCTCAAGCGTTTCTTATCTCCAAACTGCCATATCTCGCGAACGGATAGACCAATCTGCAAAATATCTGTAGCATCTGAAAGTAGAAACTCGCCCGATTACAACGGTATGTGTAGTTTTCCCCTAGGCCGTTCCAGTTATTCGTTTCGAGCATCAGAACTGCGAAAGTTTTGAGTTTCTCAAGCGTTTCTTACATCCAAACTGCCATATCTCGCGAACGGATTGACTGATCCGCAAAATTTCTGTTGCATCTGAAAGTAGAAACTCGCCCGATTACAACGGTATGCGCACTTTTCCCCTAGGCCGTTCTAGTTATTCGTGTCGAGCATCAGAACTGCGCAAATTTTGAGTTTCTCAAGCGTTTCTTACCTCCAAACTGCCATATCTCGCGAACGGATTG
Source organism: Ptiloglossa arizonensis (assembly GCF_051014685.1). Classification (NCBI taxonomy): domain Eukaryota; kingdom Metazoa; phylum Arthropoda; class Insecta; order Hymenoptera; family Colletidae; genus Ptiloglossa; species Ptiloglossa arizonensis. The sequence goes on along the minus strand of NW_027478774.1, from coordinate 342,890 downwards.
ACCAATCCGCAAAATTTCTGTTGCATCTGAAAGTAGAAACTCACCCGATTACAACGGTATGCGTACTCATCCCCTATGCCGTTCTAGTTACTCGTTTCGAGCATCAGAACTGCGAAAATTTTGAGTTTCTCAAGCGTTTCTTACATCCAAACGGCCATATCTCGCGAACGGATTGACCAATCCGCAAAATTTCTGTTGCATCTGAAAGTAGAAACTCACCCGATTACAACGGTATGCGTACTCTTCCCCTATGCCGTTCTAGTTACTCGTTTCGAGCATCAGAACTGCGAAAATTTTGAGTTTCTCAAGCGTTTCTTACCTCCAAACTGCCATATCTCGCGATCGGATTGACCAATCCGCAAAATTTCTGTTGCATTTGAAAGTAGAAACTCGCCTGATTACAACGGTATGCGTACATTTCCCCTAGGCCGTTCTAGTTACTCGTTTCGAGCATCAGAACTGCGAAAATTTTGAGTTTCTCAAGCGTTTCTTATCTCCAAACTGCCATATCTCGCGAACGGATAGACCAATCTGCAAAATATCTGTAGCATCTGAAAGTAGAAACTCGCCCGATGACAACGGTATGTGTAGTTTTCCCCTAGGCCGTTCCAGTTATTCGTTTCGAGCATCAGAACTGCGAAAGTTTTGAGTTTCTCAAGCGTTTCTTACATCCAAACTGCCATATCTCGAAAACGGATTGACTGATCCGCAAAATTTCTGTTGCATCTGAAAGTAGAAACTCGCCCGATTACAACGGTATGCGCACTTTTCCCCTAGGCCGTTCTAGTTATTCGTGCCGAGCATCAGAACTGCGCAAATTTTGAGTTTCTCAAGCGTTTCTTACCTCCAAACTGCCATATCTCGCGAACGGATTGACCAATCCGCAAAATTTCTGTTGCATCTGAAAGTAGAAACTCACCCGATTACAACGGTATGCGTACTCTTCCCCTATGCCGTTCTAGTTACTCGTTTCGAGCATCAGAACTGCGAAAATTTTGAGTTTCTCAAGCGTTTCTTACATCCAAACTGCCATATCTCGCGAACGGATTGACCGATCCGCAAAATTTCTGTTGCATCTGAAAGTAGAAACTCGCCCGATTACAACGGTATGCGTACTTTTCCCCTATGCCGTTCTAGTTACTCGTTTCGAGCAACAGAACTGCGAAAATTTTGAGTTTTTCAAGCGTTTCTTACATCCAAACTGCCATATCTCGCGAACGGATCGACCAATCCGCAAAATTTCTGTTGCATCTGCAAGTAGAAACTAGCCCGATTGCAACGGTTTGCGTACTTTTCCCCTAGGCCGTTCTAGTTATTCGTTTCGAGCATCAGAACTGCGAAAATTTTGAGTTTCTCAAGCGTTTCTTACTTCCAAACTGCCATATCTCGCGAACGGATCGACCAATCCGCAAAATTTCTGTTGCATGTGCAAGTAGAAACTCGCCCGATTACAACGGTATGCGTACTTTTCCCCTAGGCCGTTCTAGTTATTCGTTTCGAGCATCAGAACTGCGAAAATTTTGAGTTTCTCAAGCGTTTCTTACCTCCAAACTGCCATATCTCGCGAACGGATTGATCAATCCGCAAAATTTCTGTTACATCTGAAAGTAGAAACTCGCCCGATTACAACGGTATGCGTACTTTTCCCCTATGCCGTTCTAGTTACTCGTTTCAAGCATCAGAACTGGGAAAATTTTGAGTTTATCAAGCGTTTCTTATTTCCAAACTGCCATATCTCGCGAACGGATTGATCAATCCGCAAAATTTCTGTGGCATCTGAAAGTAGAAACTCGCCCGATTACAACGGTATGCGCACTTTTCCCCTAGGCGGTTCTAGTTATTCGTTTCGAGCATCAGAACTGCGAAAATTTTGAGTTTCTCAAGCGTTTCTTATTTCCAAACTACCATATCTCGCGAACGGATTGATCAATCCGCAAAATTTCTGATGCATCTGAAAGTAGAAGCTCGCCCGATTACAACGGTATGCGCACTTTTCCCCTAGGCCGTTCTAGTTATTCGTGTCGAGCATCAGAACTGCGAAAATTTTGAGTTTCTCAAGCGTTTCTTACTTCCAAACTGCCATATCTCGCGAACGGATCGACCAATCCGCAAAATTTCTGTTGCATCTGGAAGTAGAAACTCGCCCGATTACAACGGTATGCGTACTTTTCCCCTAGGCCGTTCTAGTTATTCGTTTCGAGCATCAGAACTGTGAAAATTTTGAGTTTCTCAAGCGTTTCTTACTTCCAAACTGCCATATCTCGCGAACGGATCGACCAATCCGCAAAATTTCAGTTGCATGTGCAAGTAGAATCTCGCCCGATTACAACGGTGTGCGTTCTTTTCCCCTAGACCGTTCTAGTTATTCGTTTCGAGCATCAGAACTGCGCAAATTTTGAGTTTCTCAAGCGTTTCTTACCTCCAAACTGCCATATCTCGCGAACGGATTGACCAATCCGCAAAATTTCTGTTGCATCTGAAAGTAGAAACTCGCCCGATTAAAACGGTGTGCGTACTATTCCCCTAGGCCGTTCTAGTTATTTCGTTCCGAGCATCAGAACTGCGCAAATTTTGAGTTTCTCAAGCGTTTCTTATATCCAAACTGCCATATCTCGCGAACGGATTGATCAATCCGCAAAATTTCTGTTGCATCTGAAAGTAGAAACTCGCCCTATTACAACGGTATGCGCACTTTTCCCCTAGGCCGTTCTAGTTATTCGTTTCGAGCATCAGAACTGCGAAAATTTTGAGTTTCTCAAGCGTTTCTTACTTCCAAACTGCCATATCTCGCGAACGGATCGACCAATCCGCAAAATTTCTGTTGCATGTGCAAGTAGAAACTCGCCCGATTACAACGGTATGCGTACTTTTCCCCTAGGCCGTTCTAGTTATTCGTTTCGAGCATCAGAACTGCGAAAATTTTGAGTTTCTCAAGCGTTTCTTACTTCCAAACTGCCATATCTCGCGAACGGATCGACCAATCCGCAAAATTTCTGTTGCATGTGCAAGTAGAAACTCGCCCGATTACAACGGTATGCGTACTTTTCCCCTAGGCCGTTCTAGTTATTCGTGTCGAGCATCAGAACTGCGAAAATTTTGAGTTTCTCAAGCGTTTCTTACATCCAAACTGCCATATCTCGCGAACGGATTGACCAATCCGCAAAATTTCTGTTGCATCTGAAAGTAGAAACTCGCCCGATTACAACGGTATGCGTACTTTTCCCCTATGCCGTTCTAGTTATTCGTTTCGAGCATCAGAACTGTGAAAATTTTGAGTTTCTCAAGCGTTTCTTACTTCCAAACTGCCATATCTCGCGAACGGATCGACCAATCCGCAAAATTTCAGTTGCATGTGCAAGTAGAATCTCGCCCGATTACAACGGTGTGCGTTCTTTTCCCCTAGACCGTTCTAGTTATTCGTTTCGAGCATCAGAACTGCGCAAATTTTGAGTTTCTCAAGCGTTTCTTACCTCCAAACTGCCATATCTCGCGAACGGATTGACCAATCCGTAAAATTTCTGTTGCATCTGAAAGTAGAAACTCGCCCGATTAAAACGGTGTGCGTACTATTCCCCTAGGCCGTTCTAGTTATTTCGTTCCGAGCATCAGAACTGCGCAAATTTTGAGTTTCTCAAGCGTTTCTTATATCCAAACTGCCATATCTCGCCAACGGATTGATCAATCCGCAAAATTTCTGTTGCATCTGAAAGTAGAAACTCGCCCTATTACAACGGTATGCGCACTTTTCCCCTAGGCCGTTCTAGTTATTCGTTTCGAGCATCAGAACTGCGAAAATTTTGAGTTTCTCAAGCGTTTCTTACTTCCAAACTGCCATATCTCGCGAACGGATCGACCAATCCGCAAAATTTCTGTTGCATGTGCAAGTAGAAACTCGCCCGATTACAACGGTATGCGTACTTTTCCCCTAGGCCGTTCTTGTTATTCGTGTCGAGCATCAGAACTGCGAAAATTTTGAGTTTCTCAAGCGTTTCTTACATCCAAACTGCCATATCTCGCGAACGGTTTGACCAATCCGCAAAATTTCTGTTGCATCTGAAAGTAGAAACTCGCCCGATTACAACGGTATGCGTACTTTTCCCCTATGCCGTTCTAGTTACTCGTTTCGAGCATCAGAACTGCGAAAATTTTGAGTTTCTCAAGCGTTTCTTATTTCCAAACTGCCATATCTCGCGAACGGATCGACCAATCCGCAAAATTTCTGTTGCATCTGCAAGTAGAAACTAGCCCGATTGCAACGGTATGCGTACTTTCCCCCTAGGCCGTTCTAGTTATTCGTTTCGAGCATCAGAACTGCGAAAATTTTGAGTTTCTCAAGCGTTTCTTACTTCCAAACTGCCATATCTCGCGAACGGATCGACCATTCCGCGAAATTTCTGTTGCATGTGCAAGTAGAAACTCGCCCGATTAGAACGGTATGCGTACTTTTCCCCTAGGCCGTTCTAGTTATTCGGTTCGAGCATCAGAACTGCGAAAATTTTGAGTTTCTCAAGCGTTTCTTACCTCCAAACTGCCATATCTCGCGAACGGATTGATCAATCCGCAAAATATCTGTTGCGTCTGAAAGTAGAAACTCGCCCGATTACAACGGTATGCGTACTTTTCCCCTATGCCGTTCTAGTTACTCGTTTCGAGCATCAGAACTGCGAAAATTTTGAGTTTATCAAGCGTTTCTTATTTCCAAACTGCCATATCTCGCGAACGGATTGATCAATCCGCAAAATGTCTGCGGCATCTGAAAGTAGAAACTCGCCCGATTACAACGGTATGCGCACTTTTCCCCTAGGCGGTTCTAGTTATTCGTTTCGAGCATCAGAACTGCGAAAATTTTGAGTTTCTCAAGCGTTTCTTATTTCCAAACTGCCATATCTCGCGAACGGATCGACCAATCCGCAAAATTTCTGTTGCATGTGCAAGTAGAATCTCGCCCGATTACAACGGTATGCGTACTTTTCCCCTAGGCCGTTCTAGTTATTTCGTTTCGAGCATCAGAACTGCGCAAATTTTGAGTTTCACAAGCGTTTCTTATATCCAAACTGCCATATCTCGCGAACGGATTGATCAATCCGCAAAATTTCTGATGCATCTGAAAGTAGAAACTCGTCCGATTACAACGGTATGCGCACTTTTCCCCTAGGCCGTTCTAGTTATTCGTGTCGAGCATCAGAACTGCGAAAATTTTGAGTTTCTCAAGCGTTTCTTACATCCAAACTGCCATATCTGGCGAACGGATTGACCAATCCGCAAAATTTCTGTTGCATCTGAAAGTAGAAACTCGCCCGATTACAACGGTATGCGTACTTTTCCCCTATGCCGTTCTAGTTACTCGTTTCGAGCATCAGAACTGCGAAAATTTTGAGTTTCTCAAGCGTTTCTTATTTCCAAACTGCCATATCTCGCGAACGGATTGATCAATCCGCAAAATTTCTGCGGCATCTGAAAGTAGAAACTCGCCCGATTACAACGGTATGCGCACTTTTCCCCTAGGCCGTTCCAGTTATTCATTTCGAGCATCAGAACTGCGAAAATTTTGAGTTTATCAAGCGTTTCTTACATCCAAACTGCCATATCTCGCGAACGGATCGACCAATCCGTAAAATTTCTGTTGCGTCTGAAAGTAGAAACTCGCCCGATTACAACGGTGTGCGTACTATTCCCCTAGGCCGTTCTAGTTACTCGTTTCGAGCATCAGAACTGCGCAAATTTTGAGTTTCTCAAGTGTTTCATATATCCAAACTGCCATATCTCGCGAACGGATTGATCAATCCGCAAAATTTCTGTTGCGTCTGAAAGTAGAAACTCGCCCGATTACAACGGTGTGCGTACTATTCCCCTAGGCCGTTCTAGTTACTCGTTTCGAGCATCAGAACTGCGAAAATTTTGAGTTTCTCAAGCGTTTCTTATATCCAAACTGCCATATCTCGCGAACGGATTGATCAATCCGCAAAATTTCTGTTGCATCTGAAAGTAGAAACTGGCCCGATTACAACGGTATGCGTACTTTTCCGCTAGGCCGTTCTAGTTATTCGTTTCGAGCATCAGAACTGCGAAAATTTTGAGTTTCTCAAGCGTTTCTTATTTCCAAACTGCCATATCTCGCGAACGGATTGATCAATTCGCAAAATTTCTGCGGCATCTGAAAGTAGAAACTCGCCCGATTACAACGGTATGCGCACTTTTCCCCTAGGCCGTTCCAGTTATTCATTTCGAGCATCAGAACTGCGAAAATTTTGAGTTTCTCAAGCGTTTCTTACTTCCAAACTGCCATATCTCGCGAACGGATCGACCAATCCGCAAAATTTCTGTTGCATGTGCAAGTAGAATCTCGCCCGATTACAACGGTATGCGTACTTTTCCCCTAGGCCGTTCTAGTTATTTCGTTTCGAGCATCAGATCTGCGCAAATTTTGAGTTTCTCAAGCGTTTCTTACCTCCCAACTGCCATATCTCGCGAACGGATTGACCAATCCGCAAAATTTCTGTTGCGTCTGAAAGTAGAAACTCGCCCGATTACAACGGTATGCGTACTTTTCCCCTATGCCGTTCTAGTTACTCGTTTCGAGCATCAGAACTGCGAAAATTTTTGAGTTTCTCAAGCGTTTCTTATTTCCAAACTGCCATATCTCGCGAACGGATTGATCAATCCGCAAAATTTCTGCGGCATCTGAAAGTAGAAACTCGCCCGAATACAACGGTATCCGCACTTTTCCCCTAGGCGGTTCTTGTTGTTCGTTTCGAGCATCAGAACTGCGAAAGTTTTGAGTTACCCAAGCGTTTCTTACTTCCAAACTGCCATATCTCGCGAACGGATCGACCAATCCGCAAAATTTCTGTGGCATCTGAAAGTAGAAACTCGCCCGATTACAACGGTGTGCGTACTTTTCCCCTAGGCCGTTCCATTTATTCATTTCGAGCATCAGAACTGCGAAAATTTTGAGTTTCTCAAGCGTTTCTTACCTCCAAACTGCCATATCGCGCGAACGGATTGACCAATCCGCAAAATTTCTGTTGCATCTGAAAGTAGAAACTCGCCCGATTACAACGGTGGGTGTAGTTTTCCCCTAGGCCGTTCCAGTTATTCATTTCGAGCATCAGAACTGCGAAAATTTTGAGTTTCTCAAGCGTTTCTTATTTCCAAACTGCCATATCTCGCGAACGGATTGATCAATCCGCAAAATTTCTGCGGCATCTGAAAGTAGAAACTCGCCCGATTACAACGGTATGCGCACTTTTCCCCTAGGCCGTTCCAGTTATTCATTTCGAGCATCAGAACTGCGAAAATTTTGAGTTTCTCAAGCGTTTCTTACATCCAAACTGCCATATCTCGCGAACGGATCGACCAATCCGTAAAATTTCTGTTGCGTCTGAAAGTAGAAACTCGCCCGATTACAACGGTGTGCGTACTATTCCCCTAGGCCGTTCTAGTTACTCGTTTCGAGCATCAGAACTGCGCAAATTTTGAGTTTCTCAAGTGTTTCATATATCCAAACTGCCATATCTCGCGAACGGATTGATCAATCCGCAAAATTTCTGTTGCGTCTGAAAGTAGAAACTCGCCCGATTACAACGGTGTGCGTACTATTCCCCTAGGCCGTTCTAGTTACTCGTTTCGAGCATCAGAACTGCGAAAATTTTGAGTTTCTCAAGCGTTTCTTATATCCAAACTGCCATATCACGCGAACGGATTGATCAATCCGCAAAATTTCTGTTGCATCTGAAAGTAGAAACTGGCCCGATTACAACGGTATGCGTACTTTTCCCCTAGGCCGTTCTAGTTATTCGTTTCGAGCATCAGAACTGCGAAAATTTTGAGTTTCTCAAGCGTTTCTTATTTCCAAACTGCCATATCTCGCGAACGGATTGATCAATTCGCAAAATTTCTGCGGCATCTGAAAGTAGAAACTCGCCCGATTACAACGGTATGCGCACTTTTCCCCTAGGCCGTTCCAGTTATTCATTTCGAGCATCAGAACTGCGAAAATTTTGAGTTTCTCAAGCGTTTCTTACTTCCAAACTGCCATATCTCGCGAACGGATCGACCAATCCGCAAAATTTCTGTTGCATGTGCAAGTAGAATCTCGCCCGATTACAACGGTATGCGTACTTTTCCCCTAGGCCGTTCTAGTTATTTCGTTTCGAGCATCAGATCTGCGCAAATTTTGAGTTTCTCAAGCGTTTCTTACCTCCCAACTGCCATATCTCGCGAACGGATTGACCAATCCGCAAAATTTCTGTTGCGTCTGAAAGTAGAAACTCGCCCGATTACAACGGTATGCGTACTTTTCCCCTATGCCGTTCTAGTTACTCGTTTCGAGCATCAGAACTGCGAAAATTTTTGAGTTTCTCAAGCGTTTCTTATTTCCAAACTGCCATATCTCGCGAACGGATTGATCAATCCGCAAAATTTCTGCGGCATCTGAAAGTAGAAACTCGCCCGAATACAACGGTATCCGCACTTTTCCCCTAGGCGGTTCTTGTTGTTCGTTTCGAGCATCAGAACTGCGAAAGTTTTGAGTTTCCCAAGCGTTTCTTACTTCCAAACTGCCATATCTCGCGAACGGATCGACCAATCCGCAAAATTTCTGTGGCATCTGAAAGTAGAAACTCGCCCGATTACAACGGTATGCGCACTTTTCCCCTAGGCGGTTCTAGTTATTCGTTTCGAGCATCAGAACTGCGAAAATTTTGAGTTTCTCAAGCGTTTCTTATTTCCAAACTGCCATATCTCGCGAACGGATTGACCAATCCGCAAAACTTCTGTTGCTTCTGAAAGTAGAAACTCGCCCGATTACGACGGTATGCGTACTTTTCCCCTAGGCCGTTCCATTTATTCATTTCGAGCATCAGAACTGCGAAAATTTTGAGTTTCTCAAGCGTTTCTTACCTCCAAACTGCCATATCGCGCGAACGGATTGACCAATCCGCAAAATTTCTGTTGCATCTGAAAGTAGAAACTCGCCCGATTACAACGGTGGGTGTAGTTTTCCCCTAGGCCGTTCTAGTTATTCGTTTCGAGCATCAGAACTGCGAAAATTTTGAGTTTCTCAAGCGTTTCTTACTTCCAAACTGCCATATCTCGCGAACGGATTGACCAATCCGCAAAATTTCTGTTGCGTCTGAAAGTAGAAACTCGCCCGATTACAACGGTGTGCGTACTATTCCCCTAGGCCGTTCTAGTTACTCGTTTCGAGCATCAGAACTGCGAAAATTTTGAGTTTTTCAAGCGTTTCTTACCTCCAAACTGCCATATCTCGCGAACGGATTGACCAATACGCAAAATTTCTGTTGCATCTGAAAGTAGAAACTCTCCCGATTACAACGGTATGCGTACTTTTCCCCTAGGCCGTTCTAGTTATTCGTTTCGAGCATCAGAAATGCGAAAATTTTGAGTTTCTCAAGCGTTTCTTATTTCCAAACTGCCATATCTCGCGAACGGATTGATCAATTCGCAAAATTTCTGCGGCATCTGAAAGTAGAAACGCGCCCGATTACAACGGTATGCGCACTTTTCCCCTAGGCCGTTCCAGTTATTCATTTCGAGCATCAGAACTGCGAAAATTTTGAGTTTCTCAAGCGTTTCTTACTTCCAAACTGCCATATCTCGCGAACGGATCGACCAATCCGCAAAATTTCTGTTGCATGTGCAAGTAGAATCTTGCCCGATTACAACGGTATGCGTACTTTTCCCCTAGGCCGTTCTAGTTATTTCGTTTCGAGCATCAGAACTGCGCAAATTTTGAGTTTCTCAAGCGTTTCTTACCTCCCAACTGCCGTATCTCGCGAACGGATTGACCAATCCGCAAAATTTCTGTTGCGTCTGAAAGTAGAAACTCGCCCGATTACAACGGTGTGTGTACTATTCCCCTAGGCCGTTCTAGTTACTCGTTTCGAGCATCAGAACTGCGCAAATTTTGAGTTTCTCAAGCGTTTCTTACATCCAAACTGCCATATCTCGCGAATGGATTGATCAATCCGCAAAATTTCTGTTGTGTCTGAAAGTAGAAACTCGCCCGATTACAACGGTGTGCGTACTATTCCCCTAGGCCGTTCTAGTTACTCGTTTCGAGCATCAGAACTGCGAAAATTTTGAGTTTCTCAAGCGTTTCTTATATCCAAACTGCCATATCTCGCGAACGGATTGATCAATCCGCAAAATTTCTGTTGCATCTGAAAGTAGAAACTCGCCCGGTTACAACGGTATGCGTACTTTTCCCCTAGCCCGTTCTAGTTATTCGTTTCGAGCATCAGAACTGCGCAAATTTTGAGTTTCTCAAGCGTTTCTTACCTCCAAACTGCCATATCTCGCGAACGGATTGATCAATCCGCAAAATTTCTGTTGCATCTGAAAGTAGAAACTCGCCCGATTACAACGGTATGCGTACTTTTCCCCTATGCCGTTCTAGTTACTCGTTTCGAGCATCAGAACTGCGAAAATTTTGAGTTTCTCAAGCGTTTCTTATTTCCAAACTGCCATATCTCGCGAACGGATCGACCAATCCGCAAAATTTCTGTTGCATGTGCAAGTAGAATCTCGCCCGATTACAACGGTATGCGTACTTTTCCCCTAGGCCGTTCTAGTTATTTCGTTTCGAGCATCAGAACTGCGCAAATTTTGAGTTTCTCAAGCGTTTCTTACCTCCCAACTGCCATATCTCGCGAACGGATTGACCAATCCGCAAAATATCTGTTGCATCTGAAAGTAGAAACTCGCCCGATTACAACGGTATGCGTACTTTTCCCCTAGGCCGTTCTAGTTATTCGTTTCGAGCATCAGAACTGCGAAAATTTTGAGTTTCTCAAGCGTTTCTTATTTCCAAACTGCCATATCTCGCGAACGGATTGATCAATTCGCAAAATTTCTGCGGCATCTGAAAGTAGAAACTCGCCCGATTACAACGGTATGCGCACTTTTCCCCTAGGCCGTTCCAGTTATTCATTTCGAGCATCAGAACTGCGAAAATTTTGAGTTTCTCAAGCGTTTCTTACATCCAAACTGCCATATCTCGCGAACGGATCGACCAATCCGCAAAATTTCTGTTGCATGTGCAAGTAGAATTTCGCCCGATTACAACGGTATGCGTACTTTTCCCCTAGGCCGTTCTAGTTATTTCGTTTCGAGCATCAGAACTGCGAAAATTTTGAGTTTTTCAAGCGTTTCTTACCTCCAAACTGCCATATCTCGCGAACGGATTGACCAATCCGCAAAATTTCTGTTGCATCTGAAAGTAGAAACTCTCCCGATTACAACGGTATGCGTACTTTTCCCCTAGGCCGTTCTAGTTATTCGTTTCGAGCATCAGAAATGCGAAAATTTTGAGTTTCTCAAGCGTTTCTTATTTCCAAACTGCCATATCTCGCGAACGGATTGATCAATTCGCAAAATTTCTGCGGCATCTGAAAGTAGAAACTCGCCCGATTACAACGGTATGCGCACTTTTCCCCTAGGCCGTTCCAGTTATTCATTTCGAGCATCAGAACTGCGAAAATTTTGAGTTTCTCAAGCGTTTCTTACTTCCAAACTGCCATATCTCGCGAACGGATCGACCAATCCGCAAAATTTCTGTTGCATGTGCAAGTAGAATCTTGCCCGATTACAACGGTATGCGTACTTTTCCCCTAGGCCGTTCTAGTTATTTCGTTTCGAGCATCAGAACTGCGCAAATTTTGAGTTTCTCAAGCGTTTCTTACCTCCCAACTGCCGTATCTCGCGAACGGATTGACCAATCCGCAAAATTTCTGTTGCGTCTGAAAGTAGAAACTCGCCCGATTACAACGGTGTGCGTACTATTCCCCTAGGCCGTTCTAGTTACTCGTTTCGAGCATCAGAACTGCGCAAATTTTGAGTTTCTCAAGCGTTTCTTACATCCAAACTGCCATATCTCGCGAATGGATTGATCAATCCGCAAAATTTCTGTTGTGTCTGAAAGTAGAAACTCGCCCGATTACAACGGTGTGCGTACTATTCCCCTAGGCCGTTCTAGTTACTCGTTTCGAGCATCAGAACTGCGAAAATTTTGAGTTTCTCAAGCGTTTCTTATATCCAAACTGCCATATCTCGCGAACGGATTGATCAATCCGCAAAATTTCTGTTGCATCTGAAAGTAGAAACTCGCCCGATTACAACGGTATGCGTACTTTTCCCCTAGCCCGTTCTAGTTATTCGTTTCGAGCATCAGAACTGCGAAAATTTTGAGTTTCTCAAGCGTTTCTTATTTCCAAACTGCCATATCTCGCGAACGGATTGATCAATTCGCAAAATTTCTGCGGCATCTGAAAGTAGAAACTCGCCCGATTACAACGGTATGCGCACTTTTCCCCTAGGCCGTTCCAGTTATTCATTTCGAGCATCCGAACTGCGAAAATTTTGAGTTTCTCAAGCGTTTCTTACTTCCAAACTGCCATATCTCGCGAACGGATCGACCAATCCGCAAAATTTCTGTTGCATGTGCAAGTAGAATCTCGCCCGATTACAACGGTATGCGTACTTTTCCCCTAGGCCGTTCTAGTTATTTCGTTTCGAGCATCAGAACTGCGCAAATTTTGAGTTTCTCAAGCGTTTCTTACCTCCAAACTGCCATATCTCGCGAACGGATTGATCAATCCGCAAAATTTCTGTTGCATCTGAAAGTAGAAACTCGCCCGATTACAACGGTATGCGTACTTTTCCCCTATGCCGTTCTAGTTACTCGTTTCGAGCATCAGAACTGCGAAAATTTTGAGTTTCTCAAGCGTTTCTTATTTCCAAACTGCCATATCTCGCGAACGGATCGACCAATCCGCAAAATTTCTGTTGCATGTGCAAGTAGAATCTCGCCCGATTACAACGGTATGCGTACTTTTCCCCTAGGCCGTTCTAGTTATTTCGTTTCGAGCATCAGAACTGCGCAAATTTTGAGTTTCTCAAGCGTTTCTTACCTCCCAACTGCCATATCTCGCGAACGGATTGACCAATCCGCAAAATATCTGTTGCATCTGAAAGTAGAAACTCGCCCGATTACAACGGTATGCGTACTTTTCCCCTAGGCCGTTCTAGTTATTCGTTTCGAGCATCAGAACTGCGAAAATTTTGAGTTTCTCAAGCGTTTCTTATTTCCAAACTGCCATATCTCGCGAACGGATTGATCAATTCGCAAAATTTCTGCGGCATCTGAAAGTAGAAACTCGCCCGATTACAACGGTATGCGCACTTTTCCCCTAGGCCGTTCCAGTTATTCATTTCGAGCATCAGAACTGCGAAAATTTTGAGTTTCTCAAGCGTTTCTTACATCCAAACTGCCATATCTCGCGAACGGATCGACCAATCCGCAAAATTTCTGTTGCATGTGCAAGTAGAATTTCGCCCGATTACAACGGTATGCGTACTTTTCCCCTAGGCCGTTCTAGTTATTTCGTTTCGAGCATCAGAACTGCGCAAATTTTGAGTTTCTCAAGCGTTTCTTACCTCCCAACTGCCATATCTCGCGAACGGATTGACCAATCCGTAAAATTTCTGTTGCGTCTGAAAGTAGAAACTCGCCCGATTACAACGGTGTGCGTACTATTCCCCTAGGCCGTTCTAGTTACTCGTTTCGAGCATCAGAACTGCGCAAATTTTGAGTTTCCCAAGCGTTTCTTACTTCCAAACTGCCATATCTCGCGAACGGATCGACCAATCCGCAAAATTTCTATGGCATCTGAAAGTAGAAACTCGTCCGATTACAACGGTATGCGCACTTTTCCCCTAGGCGGTTCTAGTTATTCGATTCGAGCATCAGAACTGCGAAAATTTTGAGTTTCTCAAGCGTTTCTTATTTCCAAACTGCCATATCTCGCGAACGGATTGACCAATCCGCAAAACTTCTGTTGCTTCTGAAAGTAGAAACTCGCCCGATTACGACGGTATGCGTACATTTCCCCTAGGCCGTTCTAGTTACTCGTTTCGAGCATCAGAACTGCGAAAATTTTGAGTTTCTCAAGCGTTTCTTATCTCCAAACTGCCATATCTCGCGAACGGATAGACCAATCTGCAAAATATCTGTAGCATCTGAAAGTAGAAACTCGCCCGATTACAACGGTATGTGTAGTTTTCCCCTAGGCCGTTCCAGTTATTCGTTTCGGGCATCAGAACTGCGAAAATTTTGAGTTTCTCAAGCGTTTCTTATTTCCAAACTGCCATATCTCGCGAACGGATTGATCAATCCGCAAAATTTCTGCGGCATCTGAAAGTAGAAACTCGCCCGAATACAACGGTATCCGCACTTTTCCCCTAGGCGGTTCTTGTTGTTCGTTTCGAGCATCAGAACTGCGAAAGTTTTGAGTTTCCCAAGCGTTTCTTACTTCCAAACTGCCATATCTCGCGAACGGATCGACCAATCCGCAAAATTTCTGTGGCATCTGAAAGTAGAAACTCGCCCGATTACAACGGTATGCGCACTTTTCCCCTAGGCGGTTCTAGTTATTCGTTTCGAGCTTCAGAACTGCGAAAATTTTGAGTTTCTCAAGCGTTTCTTATTTCCAAACTGCCATATCTCGCGAACGGATTGACCAATCCGCAAAACTTCTGTTGCTTCTGAAAGTAGAAACTCGCCCGATTACGACGGTATGCGTACTTTTCCCCTAGGCCGTTCCATTTATTCATTTCGAGCATCAGAACTGCGAAAATTTTGAGTTTCTCAAGCGTTTCTTACCTCCAAACTGCCATATCTCGCGATCGGATTGACCAATCCGCAAAATTTCTGTTGCATTTGAAAGTAGAAACTCGCCTGATTACAACGGTATGCGTACATTTCCCCTAGGCCGTTCTAGTTACTCGTTTCGAGCATCAGAACTGCGAAAATTTTGAGTTTCTCAAGCGTTTCTTATCTCCAAACTGCCATATCTCGCGAACGGATAGACCAATCTGCAAAATATCTGTAGCATCTGAAAGTAGAAACTCGCCCGATTACAACGGTATGTGTAGTTTTCCCCTAGGCCGTTCCAGTTATTCGTTTCGAGCATCAGAACTGCGAAAGTTTTGAGTTTCTCAAGCGTTTCTTACATCCAAACTGCCATATCTCGCGAACGGATTGACTGATCCGCAAAATTTCTGTTGCATCTGAAAGTAGAAACTCGCCCGATTACAACGGTATGCGCACTTTTCCCCTAGGCCGTTCTAGTTATTCGTGTCGAGCATCAGAACTGCGCAAATTTTGAGTTTCTCAAGCGTTTCTTACCTCCAAACTGCCATATCTCGCGAACGGATTGACCAATCCGCAAAATTTCTGTTGCATCTGAAAGTAGAAACTCACCCGATTACAACGGTATGCGTACTCTTCCCCTATGCCGTTCTAGTTACTCGTTTCGAGCATCAGAACTGCGAAAATTTTGAATTTCTCAAGCGTTTCTTACATCCAAACGGCCATCTCTCGCGAACGGATTGACCAATCCGCAAAATTTCTGTTGCATCTGAAAGTAGAAACTCACCCGATTACAACGGTATGCGTACTCTTCCCGTATGCCGTTCTAGTTACTCGTTTCGAGCATCAGAACTGCGAAAATTTTGAGTTTCTCAAGCGTTTCTTACTTCCAAACTGCCATATCTCGCGAACGGATCGACCAATCCGCAAAATTTCTGTTGCATGTGCAAGTAGAAACTCGCCCGATTACAACGGTATGCGTACTTTTCCCCTAGGCCGTTCTAGTTACTCGTTTCGAGCATCAGAACTGCGAAAATTTTGAGTTTCTCAAGCGTTTCTTATATCCAAACTGCCATATCTCGCGAACGGATTGATCAATCCGCAAAATTTCTGTTGCATCTGAAAGTAGAAACTCGCCCGATTACAACGGTATGCGCACTTTTCCCCTAGGCCGTTCTAGTTATTCGTGTCGAGCATCAGAACTGCGAAAATTTTGAGTTTCTCAAGCGTTTCTTACATCCAAACTGCCATATCTCGCGAACGGATTGACCAATCCGCAAAATTTCTGTTGCATCTGAAAGTAGAAACTCGCCCGATTACAACGGTATGCGTACTTTTCCCCTATGCCGTTCTAGTTATTCGTTTCGAGCATCAGAACTGCGAAAATTTTGAGTTTCTCAAGCGTTTCTTACCTCCAAACTGCCATATCTCGCGAACGGATTGATCAATCCGCAAAATTTCTGTTGCATCTGAAAGTAGAAACTCGCCCGATTACAACGGTATGCGCACTTTTCCACTAGGCGGTTCTAGTTATTCGTTTCGAGCATCAGAACTGCGAAAATTTTGAGTTTCTCAAGCGTTTCTTATTTCCAAACTACCATATCTCGCGAACGGATTGATCAATCCGCAAAATTTCTGATGCATCTGAAAGTAGAAACTCGCCCTATTACAACGGTATGCGCACTTTTCCCCTAGGCCGTTCTAGTTATTCGTTTCGAGCATCAGAACTGCGAAAATTTTGAGTTTCTCAAGCGTTTCTTACTTCCAAACTGCCATATCTCGCGAACGGATCGACCAATCCGCAAAATTTCTGTTGCAGGTGCAAGTAGAAACTCGCCCGATTACAACGGTATGCGTACTTTTCCCCTATGCCGTTCTAGTTACTCGTTTCGAGCATCAGAACTGGGAAAATTTTGAGTTTATCAAGCGTTTCTTATTTCCAAACTGCCATATCTCGCGAACGGATTGATCAATCCGCAAAATTTCTGTGGCATCTGAAAGTAGAAACTCGCCCGATTACAACGGTACGCGCACTTTTCCCCTAGGCGGTTCTAGTTATTCGTTTCGAGGATCAGAACTGCGAAAATGTTGAGTTTCTCAAGCGTTTCTTATTTCCAAACTACCATATCTCGCGAACGGATTGATCAATCCGCAAAATTTCTGATGCATCTGAAAGTAGAAGCTCGCCCGATTACAACGGTATGAGCACTTTTCCCCTAGGCCGTTCTAGTTATTCGTGTCGAGGATCAGAACTGCGAAAATTTTGAGTTTCTCAAGCGTTTCTTACCTCCAAACTGCCATATCTCGCGAACGGATCGACCAATCCGCAAAATTTTTGTTGCATCTCAAAGTAGAAACTCGCCCGATTACAACGGTATGCGTACTTTTCCCCTAGGCCGTTCTAGTTATTCGTTTCGAGCATCAGAACTGTGAAAATTTTGAGTTTCTCAAGCGTTTCTTACTTCCAAACTTCCATATCTCGCGAACGGATCGACCAATCCGCAAAATTTCAGTTGCATGTGCAAGTAGAATCTCGCCCGATTACAACGGTATGCGTTCTTTTCCCCTAGGCCGTTCTAGTTATTCGTTTCGAGCATCAGAACTGCGCAAATTTTGAGTTTCTCAAGCGTTTCTTACCTCCAAACTGCCATATCTCGCGAACGGATTGACCAATCCACAAAATTTCTGTTGCATCTGAAAGTAGAAACTCGCTCGATTAAAACGGTGTGCGTACTATTCCCCTAGGCCGTTCTAGTTATTTCGTTCCGAGCATCAGAACTGCGCAAATTTTGAGTTTCTCAAGCGTTTCTTATATCCAAACTGCCATATCTCGCGAACGGATTGATCAATCCGCAAAATTTCTGTTGCATCTGAAAGTAGAAACTCGCCCTATTACAACGGTATGCGCACTTTTCCCCTAGGCCGTTCTAGTTATTCGTTTCGAGCATCAGAACTGCGAAAATTTTGAGTTTATCAAGCGTTTCTTACCTCCAAACTGCCATATCTCGCGAACGGATTGTCCAATCCGCAAAATTTCTGTTGCGTCTGAAAGTAGAAACTCGCCCGATTACAACGGTATGCGTACTTTTCCCCTATGCCGTTCTAGTTATTCGTTTCGAGCATCAGAACTGCGAAAATTTTGAGTTTCTCAAGCGTTTCTTACTTCCAAACTGCCATATCTCGCGAACGGATCGACCAATCCGCAAAATTTCTGTTGCATGTGCAAGTAGAAACTCGCCCGATTACAACGGTATGCGTACTTTTCCCCTAGGCCGTTCTAGTTATTCGTTTCGAGCATCAGAACTGCGAAAATTTTGAGTTTCTCAAGCGTTTCTTACCTCCAAACTGCCATATCTCGCGAACGGATTGATCAATCCGCAAAATTTCTGTTGCATCTGAAAGTAGAAACTCGCCCGATTACAACGGTATGCGCACTTTTCCCCTAGGCGGTTCTAGTTATTCGTTTCGAGCATCAGAACTGCGAAAATTTTGAGTTTCTCAAGCGTTTCTTATTTCCAAACTGCCATATCTCGCGAACGGATCGACCAATCCGCAAAATTTCTGTTGCATGTGCAAGTAGAATCTCGCCCGATTACAACGGTATGCGTACTTTTCCCCTAGGCCGTTCTAGTTATTCCGTTTCGAGCATCAGAGCTGCGCAAATTTTGAGTTTCTCAAGCGTTTCTTACCTCCCAACTGCCATATCTCGCGAACGGATTGACCAATCCGCAAAATTTCTGTTGCGTCTGAAAGTAGAAACTCGCCCGATTACAACGGTGTGCGTACTATTCCCCTAGGCCGTTCTAGTTACTCGTTTCGAGCATCAGAACTGCGAAAATTTTGAGTTTCTCAAGCGTTTCTTATATCCAAACTGCCATATCTCGCGAACGGATTGATCAATCCGCAAAATTTCTGTTGCATCTGAAAGTAGAAACTCGCCCGATTACAACGGTATGCGCACTTTTCCCCTAGGCCGTTCTAGTTATTCGTGTCGAGCATCAGAACTGCGAAAATTTTGAGTTTCTCAAGCGTTTCTTACATCCAAACTGCCATACCTCGCGAACGGATTGACCAATCCGCAAAATTTCTGTTGCATCTGAAAGTAGAAACTCGCCCGATTACAACGGTATGCGTACTTTTCCCCTATGCCGTTCTAGTTATTCGTTTCGAGCATCAGAACTGCGAAAATTTTGAGTTTCTCAAGCGTTTCTTACCTCCAAACTGCCATATCTCGCGAACGGATTGATCAATCCGCAAAATTTCTGTTGCATCTGAAAGTAGAAACTCGCCCGATTACAACGGTATGCGTACTTATCCCCTATGCCGTTCTAGTTACTCGTTTCGAGCATCAGAACTGGGAAAATTTTGAGTTTATCAAGCGTGTCTTATTTCCAAACTGCCATATCTCGCGAACGGATTGATCAATCCGCAAAATTTCTGTGGCATCTGAAAGTAGAAACTCGCCCGATTACAACGGTATGCGCACTTTTCCACTAGGCGGTTCTAGTTATTCGTTTCGAGCATCAGAACTGCGAAAATTTTGAGTTTCTCAAGCGTTTCTTACCTCCAAACTGCCATATCTCGCGAACGGATTGACCAATCCGCAAAATTTCTGTTGCATCTGAAAGTAGAAACTCGCCCGATTACAACGGTATGCGTAGTTTTCCCCTATGCCGTTCTAGTTATTCGTTTCGAGCATCAGAACTGCGAAAATTTTGAGTTTCTCAAGCGTTTCTTACCTCCAAACTGCCATATCTCGCGAACGGATTGATCAATCCGCAAAATTTCTGTTGCATCTGAAAGTAGAAACTCGCCCGATTAAAACGGTGTGCGTACTATTCCCCTAGGCCGTTCTAGTTATTTCGTTCCGAGCATCAGAACTGCGCAAATTTTGAGTTTCTCAAGCGTTTCTTACATCCAAACTGCCATATCTCGCGAACGGATTGACCAATCCGCAAAATTTCTGTTGCATCTGAAAGTAGAAACTCGCCCGATTACAACGGTGTGCGAACTATTCCCCTAGGCCGTTCTAGTTACTCGTTTCGAACATCAGAACTGCGAAAATTTTGAGTTTCTCAAGCGTTTCTTATATCCAAACTGCCATATCTCGCGAACGGATTGATCAATCCGCAAAATTTCTGTTGCATCTGAAAGTAGAAACTCGCCCGATTACAACGGAATGCGCACTTTTCCCCTAGGCCGTTCTAGTTATTCGTGTCGAGCATCAGAACTGCGAAAATTTTGAGTTTCTCAAGCGTTTCTTACATCCAAACTGCCATATCTCGCGAACGGATTGACCAATCCGCAAAATTTCTGTTGCATCTGAAAGTAGAAACTCGCCCGATTACAACGGTATGCGTACTTTTCCCCTATGCCGTTCTAGTTATTCGTTTCGAGCATCACAACTGCGAAAATTTTGAGTTTCTCAAGCGTTTCTTACCTCCAAACTGCCATATCTCGCGAACGGATTGATCAATCCGCAAAATTTCTGTTGCATCTGAAAGTAGAAACTCGCCCGATTAAAACGGTGTGCGTACTATTCCCCTAGGCCGTTCTAGTTATTTCGTTCCGAGCATCAGAACTGCGCAAATTTTGAGTTTCTCAAGCGTTTCTTACATCCAAACTGCCATATCTCGCGAACGGATTGACCAATCCGCAAAATTTCTGTTGCATCTGAAAGTAGAAACTCGCCCGATTACAACGGTATGCGTACTTTTCCCCTATGCCGTTCTAGTTATTCGTTTCGAGCATCAGAACTGCGAAAATTTTGAGTTTCTCAAGCGTTTCTTACCTCCAAACTGCCATATCTCGCGAACGGATTGATCAATCCGCAAAATTTCTGTTGCATCTGAAAGTAGAAACTCGCCCGATTACAACGGTATGCGTACTTTTCCCCTAGGCGGTTCTAGTTATTCGTTTCGAGCATCAGAACTGCGAAAATTTTGAGTTTCTCAAGCGTTTCTTATTTCCAAACTACCATATCTCGCGAACGGATTGATCAATCCGCAAAATTTCTGATGCATCTGAAAGTAGAAGCTCGCCCGATTACAACGGTATGCGTACTTTTCCCCTAGGCCGTTCTAGTTATTCGTTTCGAGCATCAGAACTGTGAAAATTTTGAGTTTCTCAAGCGTTTCTTACTTCCAAACTGCCATATCTCGCGAACGGATCGACCAATCCGCAAAATTTCAGTTGCATGTGCAAGTAGAATCTCTCCCGATTACAACGGTATGCGTACTTTTCCCCTAGGCCGTTCTAGTTACTCGTTTCGAGCATCAGAACTGGGAAAATTTTGAGTTTATCAAGCGTTTCTTATTTCCAAACTGCCATATCTCGCGAACGGATTGATCAATCCGCAAAATTTCTGTGGCATCTGAAAGTAGAAACTCGCCCGATTACAACGGTATGCGCACTTTTCCCCTAGGCGGGTCTAGTTATTCGTTTCGAGCATCAGAACTGCGAAAATTTTGAGTTTCTCAAGCGTTTCTTATTTCCAAACTACCATATCTCGCGAACGGATTGATCAATCCGCAAAATTTCTGATGCATCTGAAAGTAGAAGCTCGCCCGATTACAACGGTATGCGCACTTTTCCCCTAGGCCGTTCTAGTTATTCGTGTCGAGCATCAGAACTGCGAAAATTTTGAGTTTCTCAAGCGTTTCTTACCTCCAAACTGCCATATCTCGCGAACGGATCGACCAATCCGCAAAATTTCTGTTGCATCTGCAAGTAGAAACTCGCCCGATTACAACGGTATGCGTACTTTTCCCCTAGGCCGTTCTAGTTATTCGTTTCGAGCATCAGAACTGCGCAAATTTTTAGTTTCTCAAGCGTTTCTTACCTCCAAACTGCCATATCTCGCGAACGGATTGTCCAATCCGCAAAATTTCTGTTGCGTCTGAAAGTAGAAACTCGCCCGATTACAACGGTATGCGTACTTTTCCCCTATGCCGTTCTAGTTATTCGTTTCGAGCATCAGAACTGCGAAAATTTTGAGTTTCTCAAGCGTTTCTTACTTCCAAACTGCCATATCTCGCGAACGGATCGACCAATCCGCAAAATTTCTGTTGCATGTGCAAGTAGAAACTCGCCCGATTACAACGGTATGCGTACTTTTCCCCTATGCCGTTCTAGTTACTCGTTTCGAGCATCAGATCTGGGAAAATTTTGAGTTTATCAAGCGTGTCTTATTTCCAAACTGCCATATCTCGCGAACGGATTGATCAATCCGCAAAATTTCTGTTGCATCTGAAAGTAGAAACTCGCCCGATTAAAACGGTGTGCGTACTATTCCCCTAGGCCGTTCTAGTTATTTCGTTCCGAGCATCAGAACTGCGCAAATTTTGAGTTTCTCAAGCGTTTCTTACATCCAAACTGCCATATCTCGCGAACGGATTGACCAATCCGCAAAATTTCTGTTGCATCTGAAAATAGAAACTCGCCCGATTACAACGGTGTGCGAACTATTCCCCTAGGCCGTTCTAGTTACTCGTTTCGAACATCAGAACTGCGAAAATTTTGAGTTTCTCAAGCGTTTCTTATATCCAAACTGCCATATCTCGCGAACGGATTGATCAATCCGCAAAATTTCTGTTGCATCTGAAAGTAGAAACTCGCCCGATTACAACGGAATGCGCACTTTTCCCCTAGGCCGTTCTAGTTATTCGTGTCGAGCATCAGAACTGCGAAAATTTTGAGTTTCTCAAGCGTTTCTTACATCCAAACTGCCATATCTCGCGAACGGATTGACCAATCCGCAAAATTTCTGTTGCATCTGAAAGTAGAAACTCGCCCGATTACAACGGTATGCGTACTTTTCCCCTATGCCGTTCTAGTTATTCGTTTCGAGCATTACAACTGCGAAAATTTTGAGTTTCTCAAGCGTTTCTTACCTCCAAACTGCCATATCTCGCGAACGGATTGATCAATCCGCAAAATTTCTGTTGCATCTGAAAGTAGAAACTCGCCCGATTAAAACGGTGTGCGTACTATTCCCCTAGGCCGTTCTAGTTATTTCGTTCCGAGCATCAGAACTGCGCAAATTTTGAGTTTCTCAAGCGTTTCTTACATCCAAACTGCCATATCTCGCGAACGGATTGACCAATCCGCAAAATTTCTGTTGCATCTGAAAGTAGAAACTCGCCCGATTACAACGGTATGCGTACTTTTCCCCTATGCCGTTCTAGTTATTCGTTTCGAGCATCAGAACTGCGAAAATTTTGAGTTTCTCAAGCGTTTCTTACCTCCAAACTGCCATATCTCGCGAACGGATTGATCAATCCGCAAAATTTCTGTTGCATCTGAAAGTAGAAACTCGCCCGATTACAACGGTATGCGTACTTTTCCCCTAGGCGGTTCTAGTTATTCGTTTCGAGCATCAGAACTGCGAAAATTTTGAGTTTCTCAAGCGTTTCTTATTTCCAAACTACCATATCTCGCGAACGGATTGATCAATCCGCAAAATTTCTGATGCATCTGAAAGTAGAAGCTCGCCCGATTACAACGGTATGCGTACTTTTCCCCTAGGCCGTTCTAGTTATTCGTTTCGAGCATCAGAACTGTGAAAATTTTGAGTTTCTCAAGCGTTTCTTACTTCCAAACTGCCATATCTCGCGAACGGATCGACCAATCCGCAAAATTTCAGTTGCATGTGCAAGTAGAATCTCTCCCGATTACAACGGTATGCGTACTTTTCCCCTAGGCCGTTCTAGTTACTCGTTTCGAGCATCAGAACTGGGAAAATTTTGAGTTTATCAAGCGTTTCTTATTTCCAAACTGCCATATCTCGCGAACGGATTGATCAATCCGCAAAATTTCTGTGGCATCTGAAAGTAGAAACTCGCCCGATTACAACGGTATGCGCACTTTTCCCCTAGGCGGGTCTAGTTATTCGTTTCGAGCATCAGAACTGCGAAAATTTTGAGTTTCTCAAGCGTTTCTTATTTCCAAACTACCATATCTCGCGAACGGATTGATCAATCCGCAAAATTTCTGATGCATCTGAAAGTAGAAGCTCGCCCGATTACAACGGTATGCGCACTTTTCCCCTAGGCCGTTCTAGTTATTCGTGTCGAGCATCAGAACTGCGAAAATTTTGAGTTTCTCAAGCGTTTCTTACCTCCAAACTGCCATATCTCGCGAACGGATCGACCAATCCGCAAAATTTCTGTTGCATCTGCAAGTAGAAACTCGCCCGATTACAACGGTATGCGTACTTTTCCCCTAGGCCGTTCTAGTTATTCGTTTCGAGCATCAGAACTGCGCAAATTTTGAGTTTCTCAAGCGTTTCTTACCTCCAAACTGCCATATCTCGCGAACGGATTGTCCAATCCGCAAAATTTCTGTTGCGTCTGAAAGTAGAAACTCGCCCGATTACAACGGTATGCGTACTTTTCCCCTATGCCGTTCTAGTTATTCGTTTCGAGCATCAGAACTGCGAAAATTTTGAGTTTCTCAAGCGTTTCTTACTTCCAAACTGCCATATCTCGCGAACGGATCGACCAATCCGCAAAATTTCTGTTGCATGTGCAAGTAGAAACTCGCCCGATTACAACGGTATGCGTACTTTTCCCCTAGGCCGTTCTAGTTATTCGTTTCGAGCATCAGATCTGCGAAAATTTTGAGTTTCTCAAGCGTTTCTTACCTCCAAACTGCCATATCTCGCGAACGGATTGATCAATCCGCAAAATTTCTGTTGCATCTGAAAGTAGAAACTCGCCCGATTACAACGGTATGCGTACTTTTCCCCTAGGCCGTTCTAGTTATTCGTGTCGAGCATCAGAACTGCGAAAATTTTGAGTTTCTCAAGCGTTTCTTACATCCAAACTGCCATATCTCGCGAACGGATTGATCAATCCGCAAAATTTCTGTTGCATCTGAAAGTAGAAACTCGCCCGATTACAACGGTATGCGCACTTTTCCCCTAGGCCGTTCTAGTTATTCGTGTCGAGCATCAGAACTGCGAAAATTTTGAGTTTCTCAAGCGTTTCTTACCTCCAAACTGCCATATCTCGCGAACGGATCGACCAATCCGCAAAATTTCTGTTGCATCTGCAAGTAGAAACTCGCCCGATTACAACGGTATGCGTACTTTTCCCCTAGGCCGTTCTAGTTATTCGTTTCGAGCATCAGAACTGTGAAAATTTTGAGTTTCTCAAGCGTTTCTTACTTCCAAACTGCCATATCTCGCGAACGGATCGACCAATCCGCAAAATTTCAGTTGCATGTGCAAGTAGAATCTCTCCCGATTACAACGGTATGCGTACTGTTCCCCTAGGCCGTTCTAGTTATTCGTTTCGAGCATCAGAACTGCGCAAATTTTGAGTTTCTCAAGCGTTTCTTACCTCCAAACTGCCATATCTCGCGAACGGATTGACCAATCCGCAAAATTTCTGTTGCATCTGAAAGTAGAAACTCGCCCGATTAAAACGGTGTGCGTACTATTCCCCTAGGCCGTTCTAGTTATTTCGTTCCGAGCATCAGAACTGCGAAAATTTTGAGTTTCTCAAGCGTTTCTTACCTCCAAACTGCCATATCTCGCGAACGGATCGACCAATCCGCAAAATTTCAGTTGCATGTGCAAGTAGAAACTCGCCCGATTACAACGGTATGCGTACTTTTCCCCTAGGCCGTTCTAGTTATTCGTTTCGAGCATCAGAACTGCGAAAATTTTGAGTTTCTCAAGCGTTTCTTACCTCCAAACTGCCATATCTCGCGAACGGATTGATCAATCCGCAAAATTTCTGTTGCATCTGAAAGTAGAAACTCGCCCGATTACAACGGTATGCGTACTTTTCCCCTAGGCGGTTCTAGTTATTCGTTTCGAGCATCAGAACTGCGAAAATTTTGAGTTTCTCAAGCGTTTCTTATTTCCAAACTACCATATCTCGCGAACGGATTGATCAATCCGCAAAATTTCTGATGCATCTGAAAGTAGAAGCTCGCCCGATTACAACGGTATGCGCACTTTTCCCCTAGGCCGTTCTAGTTATTCGTGTCGAACATCAGAACTGCGAAAATTTTGAGTTTCTCAAGCGTTTCTTACATCAAAACTGCCATATCTCGCGAACGGATCGACCAATCCGCAAAATTTCTGTTGCATCTGCAAGTAGAAACTCGCCCGATTACAACGGTATGCGTACTTTTCCCCTAGGCCGTTCTAGTTATTCGTTTCGAGCATCAGAACTGTGAAAATTTTGAGTTTCTCAAGCGTTTCTTACTTCCAAACTGCCATATCTCGCGAACGGATCGACCAATCCGCAAAATTTCAGTTGCATGTGCAAGTAGAATCTCTCCCGATTACAACGGTATGCGTACTTTTCCCCTAGGCCGTTCTAGTTACTCGTTTCGAGCATCAGAACTGGGAAAATTTTGAGTTTATCAAGCGTTTCTTATTTCCAAACTGCCATATCTCGCGAACGGATTGATCAATCCGCAAAATTTCTGTGGCATCTGAAAGTAGAAACTCGCCCGATTACAACGGTATGCGCACTTTTCCCCTAGGCGGGTCTAGTTATTCGTTTCGAGCATCAGAACTGCGAAAATTTTGAGTTTCTCAAGCGTTTCTTATTTCCAAACTACCATATCTCGCGAACGGATTGATCAATCCGCAAAATTTCTGATGCATCTGAAAGTAGAAGCTCGCCCGATTACAACGGTATGCGCACTTTTCCCCTAGGCCGTTCTAGTTATTCGTGTCGAGCATCAGAACTGCGAAAATTTTGAGTTTCTCAAGCGTTTCTTACCTCCAAACTGCCATATCTCGCGAACGGATCGACCAATCCGCAAAATTTCTGTTGCATCTGCAAGTAGAAACTCGCCCGATTACAACGGTATGCGTACTTTTCCCCTAGGCCGTTCTAGTTATTCGTTTCGAGCATCAGAACTGCGCAAATTTTGAGTTTCTCAAGCGTTTCTTACCTCCAAACTGCCATATCTCGCGAACGGATTGTCCAATCCGCAAAATTTCTGTTGCGTCTGAAAGTAGAAACTCGCCCGATTACAACGGTATGCGTACTTTTCCCCTATGCCGTTCTAGTTATTCGTTTCGAGCATCAGAACTGCGAAAATTTTGAGTTTCTCAAGCGTTTCTTACTTCCAAACTGCCATATCTCGCGAACGGATCGACCAATCCGCAAAATTTCTGTTGCATGTGCAAGTAGAAACTCGCCCGATTACAACGGTATGCGTACTTTTCCCCTAGGCCGTTCTAGTTATTCGTTTCGAGCATCAGAACTGCGAAAATTTTGAGTTTCACAAGCGTTTCTTACCTCCAAACTGCCATATCTCGCGAACGGATTGATCAATCCGCAAAATTTCTGTTGCATCTGAAAGTAGAAACTCGCCCGATTACAACGGTATGCGTACTTTTCCCCTAGGCCGTTCTAGTTATTCGTGTCGAGCATCAGAACTGCGAAAATTTTGAGTTTCTCAAGCGTTTCTTACATCCAAACTGCCATATCTCGCGAACGGATTGATCAATCCGCAAAATTTCTGTTGCATCTGAAAGTAGAAACTCGCCCGATTACAAAGGTATGCGCACTTTTCCCCTAGGCCGTTCTAGTTATTCGTGTCGAGCATCAGAACTGCGAAAATTTTGAGTTTCTCAAGCGTTTCTTACCTCCAAACTGCCATATCTCGCGAACGGATTGATCAATCCGCAAAATTTCTGTTGCATCTGAAAGTAGAAACTCGCCCGATTACAACGGTATGCGCACTTTTCCCCTAGGCCGTTCTAGTTATTCGTGTCGAGCATCAGAACTGCGAAAATTTTGAGTTTCTCAAGCGTTTCTTACCTCCAAACTGCCATATCTCGCGAACGGATCGACCAATCCGCAAAATTTCTGTTGCATCTGCAAGTAGAAACTCGCCCGATTACAACGGTATGCGTACTTTTCCCCTAGGCCGTTCTAGTTATTTCGTTCCGAGCATCAGAACTGCGAAAATTTTGAGTTTCTCAAGCGTTTCTTACCTCCAAACTGCCATATCTCGCGAACGGATCGACCAATCCGCAAAATTTCAGTTGCATGTGCAAGTAGAAACTCGCCCGATTACAACGGTATGCGTACTTTTCCCCTAGGCCGTTCTAGTTATTCGTTTCGAGCATCAGAACTGCGAAAATTTTGAGTTTCTCAAGCGTTTCTTACCTCCAAACTGCCATATCTCGCGAACGGATTGATCAATCCGCAAAATTTCTGTTGCATCTGAAAGTAGAAACTCGCCCGATTACAACGGTATGCGTACTTTTCCCCTATGCCGTTCTAGTTACTCGTTTCGAGCATCAGAACTGGGAAAATTTTTAGTTTATCAAGCGTTTCTTATTTCCAAACTGCCATATCTCGCGAACGGATTGATCAATCCGCAAAATTTCTGTGGCATCTGAAAGTAGAAACTCGCCCGATTACAACGGTATGCGCACTTTTCCCCTAGGCGGTTCTAGTTATTCGTTTCGAGCATCAGAACTGCGAAAATTTTGAGTTTCTCAAGCGTTTCTTATTTCCAAACTACCATATCTCGCGAACGGATTGATCAATCCGCAAAATTTCTGATGCATCTGAAAGTAGAAGCTCGCCCGATTACAACGGTATGCGTACTTTTCCCCTAGGCCGTTCTAGTTATTCGTGTCGAGCATCAGAACTGCGAAAATTTTGAGTTTCTCAAGCGTTTCTTACCTCCAAACTGCCATATCTCGCGAACGGATCGACCAATCCGCAAAATTTCTGTTGCATCTGCATGTAGAAACTCGCCCGATTACAACGGTATGCGTACTTTTCCCCTAGGCCGTTCTAGTTATTCGTTTCGAGCATCAGAACTGTGAAAATTTTGAGTTTCTCAAGCGTTTCTTACTTCCAAACTGCCATATCTCGCGAACGGATCGACCAATCCGCAAAATTTCAGTTGCATGTGCAAGTAGAATCTCGCCCGATTACAACGGTATGCGTACTTTTCCCCTAGGCCGTTCTAGTTATTCGTTTCGAGCATCAGAACTGCGCAAATTTTGAGTTTCTCAAGCGTTTCTGACCTCCAAACTGCCATATCTCGCGAACGGATTGAGCAATCCGCAAAATTTCTGTTGCATCTGAAAGTAGAAACTCGCCCGATTAAAACGGTGTGCGTACTATTCCCCTAGGCCGTTCTAGTTATTTCGTTCCGCGCATCAGAACTGCGAAAATTTTGAGTTTCTCAAGCGTTTCTTACCTCCAAACTGCCATATCTCGCGAACGGATCGACCAATCCGCAAAATTTCAGTTGCATGTGCAAGTAGAAACTCGCCCGATTACAACGGTATGCGTACTTTTCCCCTAGGCCGTTCTAGTTATTCGTTTCGAGCATCAGAACTGCGAAAATTTTGAGTTTCTCAAGCGTTTCTTACCTCCAAACTGCCATATCTCGCGAACGGATTGATCAATCCGCAAAATTTCTGTTGCATCTGAAAGTAGAAACTCGCCCGATTACAACGGTATGCGTACTTTTCCCCTAGGCCGTTCTAGTTATTCGTGTCGAGCATCAGAACTGCGAAAATTTTGAGTTTCTCAAGCGTTTCTTACATCCAAACTGCCATATCTCGCGAACGGATTGATCAATCCGCAAAATTTCTATTGCATCTGAAAGTAGAAACTCGCCCGATTACAACGGTGTGCGCACTTTTCCCCTAGGCCGTTCTAGTTATTCGTGTCGAGCATCAGAACTGCGAAAATTTTGAGTTTCTCAAGCGTTTCTTACCTCCAAACTGCCATATCTCGCGAACGGATCGACCAATCCGCAAAATTTCTGTTGCATCTGCAAGTAGAAACTCGCCCGATTACAACGGTATGCGTACTTTTCCCCTAGGCCGTTCTAGTTATTCGTTTCGAGCATCAGAACTGTGAAAATTTTGAGTTTCTCAAGCGTTTCTTACTTCCAAACTGCCATATCTCGCGAACGGATCGACCAATCCGCAAAATTTCAGTTGCATGTGCAAGTAGAATCTCTCCCGATTACAACGGTATGCGTACTGTTCCCCTAGGCCGTTCTAGTTATTCGTTTCGAGCATCAGAACTGCGCAAATTTTGAGTTTCTCAAGCGTTTCTTACCTCCAAACTGCCATATCTCGCGAACGGATTGACCAATCCGCAAAATTTCTGTTGCATCTGAAAGTAGAAACTCGCCCGATTAAAACGGTGTGCGTACTATTCCCCTAGGCCGTTCTAGTTATTTCGTTCCGAGCATCAGAACTGCGAAAATTTTGAGTTTCTCAAGCGTTTCTTACCTCCAAACTGCCATATCTCGCGAACGGATCGACCAATCCGCAAAATTTCAGTTGCATGTGCAAGTAGAAACTCGCCCGATTACAACGGTATGCGTACTTTTCCCCTAGGCCGTTCTAGTTATTCGTTTCGAGCATCAGAACTGCGAAAATTTTGAGTTTCTCAAGCGTTTCTTACCTCCAAACTGCCATATCTCGCGAACGGATTGATCAATCCGCAAAATTTCTGTTGCATCTGAAAGTAGAAACTCGCCCGATTACAACGGTATGCGTACTTTTCCCCTATGCCGTTCTAGTTACTCGTTTCGAGCATCAGAACTGGGAAAATTTTTAGTTTATCAAGCGTTTCTTATTTCCAAACTGCCATATCTCGCGAACGGATTGATCAATCCGCAAAATTTCTGTGGCATCTGAAAGTAGAAACTCGCCCGATTACAACGGTATGCGCACTTTTCCCCTAGGCGGTTCTAGTTATTCGTGTCGAGCATCAGAACTGCGAAAATTTTGAGTTTCTCAAGCGTTTCTTACCTCCAAACTGCCATATCTCGCGAACGGATCGACCAATCCGCAAAATTTCTGTTGCATCTGCATGTAGAAACTCGCCCGATTACAACGGTATGCGTACTTTTCCCCTAGGCCGTTCTAGTTATTCGTTTCGAGCATCAGAACTGTGAAAATTTTGAGTTTCTCAAGCGTTTCTTACTTCCAAACTGCCATATCTCGCGAACGGATCGACCAATCCGCAAAATTTCAGTTGCATGTGCAAGTAGAATCTCGCCCGATTACAACGGTATGCGTACTTTTCCCCTAGGCCGTTCTAGTTATTCGTTTCGAGCATCAGAACTGCGCAAATTTTGAGTTTCTCAAGCGTTTCTGACCTCCAAACTGCCATATCTCGCGAACGGATTGAGCAATCCGCAAAATTTCTGTTGCATCTGAAAGTAGAAACTCGCCCGATTAAAACGGTGTGCGTACTATTCCCCTAGGCCGTTCTAGTTATTTCGTTCCGCGCATCAGAACTGCGAAAATTTTGAGTTTCTCAAGCGTTTCTTACCTCCAAACTGCCATATCTCGCGAACGGATCGACCAATCCGCAAAATTTCAGTTGCATGTGCAAGTAGAAACTCGCCCGATTACAACGGTATGCGTACTTTTCCCCTAGGCCGTTCTAGTTATTCGTTTCGAGCATCAGAACTGCGAAAATTTTGAGTTTCTCAAGCGTTTCTTACCTCCAAACTGCCATATCTCGCGAACGGATTGATCAATCCGCAAAATTTCTGATGCATCTGAAAGTAGAAGCTCGCCCGATTACAACGGTATGCGCACTTTTCCCCTAGGCCGTTCTAGTTATTCGTGTCGAGCATCAGAACTGCGAAAATTTTGAGTTTATCAAGCGTTTCTTATTTCCAAACTGCCATATCTCGCGAACGGATTGATCAATCCGCAAAATTTCTGTGGCATCTGAAAGTAGAAACTCGCCCGATTACAACGGTATGCGCACTTTTCCCCTAGGCGGTTCTAGTTATTCGTTTCGAGCATCAGAACTGCGAAAATTTTAAGTTTCTCAAGCGTTTCTTATTTCCAAACTACCATATCTCGCGAACGGATTGATCAATCCGCAAAATTTCTGATGCATCTGAAAGTAGAAGCTCGCCCGATTACAACGGTATGCGCACTTTTCCCCTAGGCCGTTCTAGTTATTCGTGTCGAGCATCAGAACTGCGAAAATTTTGAGTTTATCAAGCGTTTCTTACCTCCAAACTGCCATATCTCGCGAACGGATTGACCAATCCGCAAAATTTCTGTTGCGTCTGAAAGTAGAAACTCGCCCGATTACAACGGTGTGCGCACTATTCCCCTAGGCCGTTCTAGTTACTCGTTTCGAGCATCAGAACTGCGAAAATTTTGGGTTTCTCAAGCGTTTCTTACCTCCAAACTGCCATATCTCGCGAACGGATTGACCAATCCGCAAAATTTCTGTTGCATCTGAAAGTAGAAACTCGCCCGATTACAACGGTATGCGTACTTTTCCCCTATGCCGTTCTAGTTACTCGTTTCTAGCATCAGAACTGCGAAAATTTTGAGTTTATCAAGCGTTTCTTATTTCCAAACTGCCATATCTCGCGAACGGATTGATCAATCCGCAAAATTTCTGTTGCATGTGCAAGTAGAATCTCGCCCGATTACAACGGTATGCGTACTTTTCCCCTAGGCCGTTCTAGTTATTTCGTTCCGAGCATCAGAACTGCGCAAATTTTGAGTTTCTCAAGCGTTTCTTACATCCAAACTGCCATATCTCGCGAACGGATTGATCAATCCGCAAAATTTCTGTTGCATGTGCAAGTAGAAACTCGCCCGATTACAACGGTATGCGTACTTTTCCCCTAGGCCGTTCTAGTTATTCGTTTCGAGCATCAGAACTGCGAAAATTTTGAGTTTCTCAAGCGTTTCTTACTTCCAAACTGCCATATCTCGCGAACGGATCGACCAATCCGCAAAATTTCAGTTGCATGTGCAAGTAGAATCTCGCCCGATTACAACGGTATGCGTACTTTTCCCCTAGGCCGTTCTAGTTATTCGTTTCGAGCATCAGAACTGCGCAAATTTTGAGTTTCTCAAGCGTTTCTTACCTCCAAACTGCCATATCTCGCGAACGGATTGACCAATCCGCAAAATTTCTGTTGCATCTGAAAGTAGAAACTCGCCCGATTAAAACGGTGTGGGTACTATTCCCCTAGGCAGTTCTAGTTATTTCGTTCCGAGCATCAGAACTGCGCAAATTTTGAGTTTCTCAAGCGTTTCTTATATCCAAACTGCCATATCTCGCGAACGGATTGATCAATCCGCAAAATTTCTGTTGCATCTGAAAGTAGAAACTCGCCCTATTACAACGGTATGCGCACTTTTCCCCTAGGCCGTTCTAGTTATTCGTTTCGAGCATCAGAACTGCGAAAATTTTGAGTTTCTCAAGCGTTTCTTACTTCCAAACTGCCATATCTCGCGAACGGATCGACCAATCCGCAAAATTTCTGTTGCAGGTGCAAGTAGAAACTCGCCCGATTACAACGGTATGCGTACTTTTCCCCTATGCCGTTCTAGTTACTCGTTTCGAGCATCAGAAATGCGAAAATTTTGAGTTTATCAAGCGTTTCTTACCTCCAAACTGCCATATCTCGCGAACGGATTGACCAATCCGCAAAATTTCTGTTGCGTCTGAAAGTAGAAACTCGCCCGATTACAACGGTGTGCGTACTATTCCCCTAGGCCGTTCTAGTTACTCGTTTCGAGCATCAGAACTGCGAAAATTTTGAGTTTATCAAGCGTTTCTTATTTCCAAACTGCCATATCTCGCGAACGGATTGATCAATCCGCAAAATTTCTGTTGCATGTGCAAGTAGAATCTCGCCCGATTACAACGGTATGCGTACTTTTCCCTTAGGCCGTTCTAGTTATTTCGTTCCGAGCATCAGAACTGCGCAAATTTTGAGTTTCTCAAGCGTTTCTTATATCCAAACTGCCATATCTCGCGAACGGATTGATCAATCCGCAAAATTTCTGTTGCATCTGAAAGTAGATACTCGCCCTATTACAACGGTATGCGCACTTTTCCCCTAGGCCGTTCTAGTTATTCGTGTCGAGCATCAGAACTGCGAAAATTTTGAGTTTCTCAAGCGTTTCTTACATCCAAACTGCCATATCTCGCGAACGGATTGACCAATCCGCAAAATTTCTGTTGCATCTGAAAGTAGAAACTCGCCCGATTACAACGGTATGCGTACTTTTCCCCTATGCCGTTCTAGTTACTCGTTTCGAGCATCAGAACTGCGAAAATTTTGAGTTTCTCAAGCGTTTCTTAGCTCCAAACTGCCATATCTCGCGAACGGATTGATCAATACGCAAAATTTCTGTTGCATCTGAAAGTAGAAACTCGCCCGATTACAACGGTATGCGCACTTTTCCCCTAGGCCGTTCTAGTTATTCGTTTCGAGCATCAGAACTGCGCAAATTTTGAGTTTCTCAAGCGTTTCTTACATCCAAACTGCCATATCTCGCGAACGGATTGACCAATCCGCAAAATTTCTGTTGCATCTGAAAGTAGAAACTCGCCCGATTACAACGATATGCGTACTTTTCCCCTAGGCCGTTCTAGTTATTCGTTTCGAGCATCAGAACGGCGAAAATTTTGAGTTTCTCAAGCGTTTCTTACATCCAAACTGCCATATCTCGCGAACGGATTGACCAATCCGCAAAATTTCTGTAGCATCTGAAAGTAGAAACTCGCCCGATTACAACGGTATGTGTAGTTTTCCCCTAGGCCGTTCCAGTTATTCGTTTCGAGCATCAGAACTGCGAAAGTTTTGAGTTTCTCAAGCGTTTCTTACATCCAAACTGCCATATCTCGCGAACGGATTGACCGATTCGCAAAATTTCTGTTGCATCCGAAAGTAGAAACTCGCCCGATTACAACGGTATGCGCACATTTCCCCTAGGCCGTGCTAGTTATTCGTGTCGAGCATCAGAACTGCGCAAATTTTGAGTTTCTCAAGCGTTTCTTACCTCCAAACTGCCATATCTCGCGAACGGATCGACCAATCCGCAAAATTTCTGTTGCAGGTGCAAGTAGAAACTCGCCCGATTACAACGGTATGCGTACTTTTCCCCTATGCCGTTCTAGTTACTCGTTTCGAGCATCAGAACTGCGCAAATTTTGAGTTTCTCAAGCGTTTCTGACCTCCAAACTGCCATATCTCGCGAACGGATTGAGCAATCCGCAAAATTTCTGTTGCATCTGAAAGTAGAAACTCGCCCGATTAAAACGGTGTGCGTACTATTCCCCTAGGCCGTTCTAGTTATTTCGTTCCGCGCATCAGAACTGCGAAAATTTTGAGTTTCTCAAGCGTTTCTTACTTCCAAACTGCCATATCTCGCGAACGGATCGACCAATCCGCAAAATTTCAGTTGCATGTGCAAGTAGAATCTCGCCCGATTACAACGGTATGCGTACTTTTCCCCTAGGCCGTTCTAGTTATTCGTTTCGAGCATCAGAACTGCGCAAATTTTGAGTTTCTCAAGCGTTTCTGACCTCCAAACTGCCATATCTCGCGAACGGATTGAGCAATCCGCAAAATTTCTGTTGCATCTGAAAGTAGAAACTCGCCCGATTAAAACGGTGTGCGTACTATTCCCCTAGGCCGTTCTAGTTATTTCGTTCCGCGCATCAGAACTGCGAAAATTTTGAGTTTCTCAAGCGTTTCTTACCTCCAAACTGCCATATCTCGCGAACGGATCGACCAATCCGCAAAATTTCAGTTGCATGTGCAAGTAGAAACTCGCCCGATTACAACGGTATGCGTACTTTTCCCCTAGGCCGTTCTAGTTATTCGTTTCGAGCATCAGAACTGCGAAAATTTTGAGTTTCTCAAGCGTTTCTTACCTCCAAACTGCCATATCTCGCGAACGGATTGATCAATCCGCAAAATTTCTGTTGCATCTGAAAGTAGAAACTCGCCCGATTACAACGGTATGCGTACTTTTCCCCTATGCCGTTCTAGTTACTCGTTTCGAGCATCAGAACTGGGAAAATTTTGAGTTTATCAAGCGTTTCTTATTTCCAAACTGCCATATCTCGCGAACGGATTGATCAATCCGCAAAATTTCTGTGGCATCTGAAAGTAGAAACTCGCCCGATTACAACGGTATGCGCACTTTTCCCCTAGGCGGTTCTAGTTATTCGTTTCGAGCATCAGAACTGCGAAAATTTTAAGTTTCTCAAGCGTTTCTTATTTCCAAACTACCATATCTCGCGAACGGATTGATCAATCCGCAAAATTTCTGATGCATCTGAAAGTAGAAGCTCGCCCGATTACAACGGTATGCGCACTTTTCCCCTAGGCCGTTCTAGTTATTCGTGTCGAGCATCAGAACTGCGAAAATTTTGAGTTTATCAAGCGTTTCTTACCTCCAAACTGCCATATCTCGCGAACGGATTGACCAATCCGCAAAATTTCTGTTGCGTCTGAAAGTAGAAACTCGCCCGATTACAACGGTGTGCGCACTATTCCCCTAGGCCGTTCTAGTTACTCGTTTCGAGCATCAGAACTGCGAAAATTTTGGGTTTCTCAAGCGTTTCTTACCTCCAAACTGCCATATCTCGCGAACGGATTGACCAATCCGCAAAATTTCTGTTGCATCTGAAAGTAGAAACTCGCCCGATTACAACGGTATGCGTACTTTTCCCCTATGCCGTTCTAGTTACTCGTTTCTAGCATCAGAACTGCGAAACTTTTGAGTTTATCAAGCGTTTCTTATTTCCAAACTGCCATATCTCGCGAACGGATTGATCAATCCGCAAAATTTCTGTTGCATGTGCAAGTAGAATCTCGCCCGATTACAACGGTATGCGTACTTTTCCCCTAGGCCGTTCTAGTTATTTCGTTCCGAGCATCAGAACTGCGCAAATTTTGAGTTTCTCAAGCGTTTCTTACATCCAAACTGCCATATCTCGCGAACGGATTGATCAATCCGCAAAATTTCTGTTGCATGTGCAAGTAGAAACTCGCCCGATTACAACGGTATGCGTACTTTTCCCCTAGGCCGTTCTAGTTATTCGTTTCGAGCATCAGAACTGCGAAAATTTTGAGTTTCTCAAGCGTTTCTTACTTCCAAACTGCCATATCTCGCGAACGGATCGACCAATCCGCAAAATTTCAGTTGCATGTGCAAGTAGAATCTCGCCCGATTACAACGGTATGCGTACTTTTCCCCTAGGCCGTTCTAGTTATTCGTTTCGAGCATCAGAACTGCGCAAATTTTGAGTTTCTCAAGCGTTTCTTACCTCCAAACTGCCATATCTCGCGAACGGATTGACCAATCCGCAAAATTTCTGTTGCATCTGAAAGTAGAAACTCGCCCGATTAAAACGGTGTGGGTACTATTCCCCTAGGCAGTTCTAGTTATTTCGTTCCGAGCATCAGAACTGCGCAAATTTTCAGTTTCTCAAGCGTTTCTTATATCCAAACTGCCATATCTCGCGAACGGATTGATCAATCCGCAAAATTTCTGTTGCATCTGAAAGTAGAAACTCGCCCTATTACAACGGTATGCGCACTTTTCCCCTAGGCCGTTCTAGTTATTCGTTTCGAGCATCAGAACTGCGAAAATTTTGAGTTTCTCAAGCGTTTCTTACTTCCAAACTGCCATATCTCGCGAACGGATCGACCAATCCGCAAAATTTCTGTTGCAGGTGCAAGTAGAAACTCGCCCGATTACAACGGTATGCGTACTTTTCCCCTATGCCGTTCTAGTTACTCGTTTCGAGCATCAGAAATGCGAAAATTTTGAGTTTATCAAGCGTTTCTTACCTCCAAACTGCCATATCTCGCGAACGGATTGACCAATCCGCAAAATTTCTGTTGCGTCTGAAAGTAGAAACTCGCCCGATTACAACGGTGTGCGTACTATTCCCCTAGGCCGTTCTAGTTACTCGTTTCGAGCATCAGAACTGCGAAAATTTTGAGTTTCTCAAGCGTTTCTTACCTCCAAACTGCCATATCTCGCGAACGGATTGACCAATCCGCAAAATTTCTGTTGCATCTGAAAGTAGAAACTCGCCCGATTACAACGGTATGCGTACCTTTCCCCTATGCCGTTCTAGTTACTCGTTTCGAGCATCAGAACTGCGAAAATTTTGAGTTTATCAAGCGTTTCTTATTTCCAAACTGCCATATCTCGCGAACGGATTGATCAATCCGCAAAATTTCTGTTGCATGTGCAAGTAGAATCTCGCCCGATTACAACAGTATGCGTACTTTTCCCTTAGGCCGTTCTAGTTATTTCGTTCCGAGCATCAGAACTGCGCAAATTTTGAGTTTCTCAAGCGTTTCTTATATCCAAACTGCCATATCTCGCGAACGGATTGATCAATCCGCAAAATTTCTGTTGCATCTGAAAGTAGAAACTCGCCCTATTACAACGGTATGCGCACTTTTCCCCTAGGCCGTTCTAGTTATTCGTGTCGAGCATCAGAACTGCGAAAATTTTGAGTTTCTCAAGCGTTTCTTACATCCAAACTGCCATATCTCGCGAACGGATTGACCAATCCGCAAAATTTCTGTTGCATCTGAAAGTAGAAACTCGCCCGATTACAACGGTATGCGTACTTTTCCCCTATGCCGTTCTAGTTACTCGTTTCGAGCATCAGAACTGCGAAAATTTTGAGTTTCTCAAGCGTTTCTTAGCTCCAAACTGCCATATCTCGCGAACGGATTGATCAATACGCAAAATTTCTGTTGCATCTGAAAGTAGAAACTCGCCCGATTACAACGGTATGCGCACTTTTCCCCTAGGCCGTTCTAGTTATTCGTTTCGAGCATCAGAACTGCGCAAATTTTGAGTTTCTCAAGCGTTTCTTACATCCAAACTGCCATATCTCGCGAACGGATTGACCAATCCGCAAAATTTCTGTTGCATCTGAAAGTAGAAACTCGCCCGATTACAACGATATGCGTACTTTTCCCCTAGGCCGTTCTAGTTATTCGTTTCGAGCATCAGAACGGCGAAAATTTTGAGTTTCTCAAGCGTTTCTTACATCCAAACTGCCATATCTCGCGAACGGATTGACCAATCCGCAAAATTTCTGTAGCATCTGAAAGTAGAAACTCGCCCGATTACAACGGTATGTGTAGTTTTCCCCTAGGCCGTTCCAGTTATTCGTTTCGAGCATCAGAACTGCGAAAGTTTTGAGTTTCTCAAGCGTTTCTTACATCCAAACTGCCATATCTCGCGAACGGATTGACCGATTCGCAAAATTTCTGTTGCATCCGAAAGTAGAAACTCGCCCGATTACAACGGTATGCGCACATTTCCCCTAGGCCGTGCTAGTTATTCGTGTCGAGCATCAGAACTGCGCAAATTTTGAGTTTCTCAAGCGTTTCTTACCTCCAAACTGCCATATCTCGCGAACGGATCGACCAATCCGCAAAATTTCTGTTGCAGGTGCAAGTAGAAACTCGCCCGATTACAACGGTGTGCGTACTATTCCCCTAGGCCGTTCTAGTTACTCGTTTCGAGCATCAGAAATGCGAAAATTTTGAGTTTATCAAGCGTTTCTTACCTCCAAACTGCCATATCTCGCGAACGGATTGACCAATCCGCAAAATTTCTGTTGCGTCTGAAAGTAGAAACTCGCCCGATTACAACGGTGTGCGTACTATTCCCCTAGGCCGTTCTAGTTACTCGTTTCGAGCATCGGAACTGCGAAAATGTTGAGTTTCTCAAGCGTTTCTTACCTCCAAACTGCCATATCTCGCGAACGGATTGACCAATCCGCAAAATTTCTGTTGCATCTGAAAGTAGAAACTCGCCCGATTACAACGGTATGCGTACTTTTCCCCTATGCCGTTCTAGTTACTCGTTTCGAGCATCAGAACTGCGAAAATTTTGAGTTTATCAAGCGTTTCTTATATCCAAACTGCCATATCTCGCGAACGGATTGATCAATCCCCAAAATTTCTGTTGCATGTGCAAGTAGAATCTCGCCCGATTACAACGGTATGCGTACTTTTCCCCTAGGCCGTTCTAGTTATTTCGTTCCGAGCATCAGAACTGCGCAAATTTTGAGTTTCTCAAGCGTTTCTTATATCCAAACTGCCATATCTCGCGAACGGATTGATCAATCCGCAAAATTTCTGTTGCATCTGAAAGTAGAAACTCGCCCTATTACAACGGTATGCGCACTTTTCCCCTAGGCCGTTCTAGTTATTCGTGTCGAGCATCAGAACTGCGAAAATTTTGAGTTTCTCAAGCGTTTCTTACATCCAAACTGCCATATCTCGCGAAAGGATTGACCAATCCGCAAAATTTCTGTTGCATCTGAAAGTAGAAACTCGCCCGATTACAACGGTATGCGTACTTTTCCCCTATGCCGTTCTAGTTACTCGTTTCGAGCATCAGAACTGCGAAAATTTTGAGTTTCTCAAGCGTTTCTTAGCTCCAAACTGCCATATCTCGCGAACGGATTGATCAATACGCAAAATTTCTGTTGCATCTGAAAGTAGAAACTCGCCCGATTACAACGGTATGCGCACTTTTCCCCTAGGCCGTTCTAGTTATTCGTTTCGAGCATCAGAACTGCGCAAATTTTGAGTTTCTCAAGCGTTTCTTACATCCAAACTGCCATATCTCGCGAACGGATTGACCAATCCGCAAAATTTCTGTTGCATCTGAAAGTAGAAACTCGCCCGATTACAACGATATGCGTACTTTTCCCCTAGGCCGTTCTAGTTATTCGTTTCGAGCATCAGAACGGCGAAAATTTTGAGTTTCTCAAGCGTTTCTTACATCCAAACTGCCATATCTCGCGAACGGATTGACCAATCCGCAAAATTTCTGTAGCATCTGAAAGTAGAAACTCGCCCGATTACAACGGTATGTGTAGTTTTCCCCTAGGCCGTTCCAGTTATTCGTTTCGAGCATCAGAACTGCGAAAGTTTTGAGTTTCTCAAGCGTTTCTTACATCCAAACTGCCATATCTCGCGAACGGATTGACCGATTCGCAAAATTTCTGTTGCATCCGAAAGTAGAAACTCGCCCGATTACAACGGTATGCGCACATTTCCCCTAGGCCGTGCTAGTTATTCGTGTCGAGCATCAGAACTGCGCAAATTTTGAGTTTCTCAAGCGTTTCTTACCTCCAAACTGCCATATCTCGCGAACGGATCGACCAATCCGCAAAATTTCTGTTGCAGGTGCAAGTAGAAACTCGCCCGATTACAACGGTATGCGTACTTTTCCCCTATGCCGTTCTAGTTACTCGTTTCGAGCATCAGAACTGCGCAAATTTTGAGTTTCTCAAGCGTTTCTGACCTCCAAACTGCCATATCTCGCGAACGGATTGAGCAATCCGCAAAATTTCTGTTGCATCTGAAAGTAGAAACTCGCCCGATTAAAACGGTGTGCGTACTATTCCCCTAGGCCGTTCTAGTTATTTCGTTCCGCGCATCAGAACTGCGAAAATTTTGAGTTTCTCAAGCGTTTCTTACTTCCAAACTGCCATATCTCGCGAACGGATCGACCAATCCGCAAAATTTCAGTTGCATGTGCAAGTAGAATCTCGCCCGATTACAACGGTATGCGTACTTTTCCCCTAGGCCGTTCTAGTTATTCGTTTCGAGCATCAGAACTGCGCAAATTTTGAGTTTCTCAAGCGTTTCTGACCTCCAAACTGCCATATCTCGCGAACGGATTGAGCAATCCGCAAAATTTCTGTTGCATCTGAAAGTAGAAACTCGCCCGATTAAAACGGTGTGCGTACTATTCCCCTAGGCCGTTCTAGTTATTTCGTTCCGCGCATCAGAACTGCGAAAATTTTGAGTTTCTCAAGCGTTTCTTACCTCCAAACTGCCATATCTCGCGAACGGATCGACCAATCCGCAAAATTTCAGTTGCATGTGCAAGTAGAAACTCGCCCGATTACAACGGTATGCGTACTTTTCCCCTAGGCCGTTCTAGTTATTCGTTTCGAGCATCAGAACTGCGAAAATTTTGAGTTTCTCAAGCGTTTCTTACCTCCAAACTGCCATATCTCGCGAACGGATTGATCAATCCGCAAAATTTCTGTTGCATCTGAAAGTAGAAACTCGCCCGATTACAACGGTATGCGTACTTTTCCCCTATGCCGTTCTAGTTACTCGTTTCGAGCATCAGAACTGGGAAAATTTTGAGTTTATCAAGCGTTTCTTATTTCCAAACTGCCATATCTCGCGAACGGATTGATCAATCCGCAAAATTTCTGTGGCATCTGAAAGTAGAAACTCGCCCGATTACAACGGTATGCGCACTTTTCCCCTAGGCGGTTCTAGTTATTCGTTTCGAGCATCAGAACTGCGAAAATTTTAAGTTTCTCAAGCGTTTCTTATTTCCAAACTACCATATCTCGCGAACGGATTGATCAATCCGCAAAATTTCTGATGCATCTGAAAGTAGAAGCTCGCCCGATTACAACGGTATGCGCACTTTTCCCCTAGGCCGTTCTAGTTATTCGTGTCGAGCATCAGAACTGCGAAAATTTTGAGTTTATCAAGCGTTTCTTACCTCCAAACTGCCATATCTCGCGAACGGATTGACCAATCCGCAAAATTTCTGTTGCGTCTGAAAGTAGAAACTCGCCCGATTACAACGGTGTGCGCACTATTCCCCTAGGCCGTTCTAGTTACTCGTTTCGAGCATCAGAACTGCGAAAATTTTGGGTTTCTCAAGCGTTTCTTACCTCCAAACTGCCATATCTCGCGAACGGATTGACCAATCCGCAAAATTTCTGTTGCATCTGAAAGTAGAAACTCGCCCGATTACAACGGTATGCGTACTTTTCCCCTATGCCGTTCTAGTTACTCGTTTCTAGCATCAGAACTGCGAAACTTTTGAGTTTATCAAGCGTTTCTTATTTCCAAACTGCCATATCTCGCGAACGGATTGATCAATCCGCAAAATTTCTGTTGCATGTGCAAGTAGAATCTCGCCCGATTACAACGGTATGCGTACTTTTCCCCTAGGCCGTTCTAGTTATTTCGTTCCGAGCATCAGAACTGCGCAAATTTTGAGTTTCTCAAGCGTTTCTTACATCCAAACTGCCATATCTCGCGAACGGATTGATCAATCCGCAAAATTTCTGTTGCATGTGCAAGTAGAAACTCGCCCGATTACAACGGTATGCGTACTTTTCCCCTAGGCCGTTCTAGTTATTCGTTTCGAGCATCAGAACTGCGAAAATTTTGAGTTTCTCAAGCGTTTCTTACTTCCAAACTGCCATATCTCGCGAACGGATCGACCAATCCGCAAAATTTCAGTTGCATGTGCAAGTAGAATCTCGCCCGATTACAACGGTATGCGTACTTTTCCCCTAGGCCGTTCTAGTTATTCGTTTCGAGCATCAGAACTGCGCAAATTTTGAGTTTCTCAAGCGTTTCTTACCTCCAAACT